>NW_028326242.1:0-35453 GCF_027475165.1 Benincasa hispida
TTTTCTTTGTTTTTATGTGAAAAATTTATTATTATTTTTATTTTTAATTTTTATAATCTATTATTACATTTTCGTTTTCTCTTTTTGTTTTGTTCTTATTGCTATAAATCTTTTATAATTTTAAGGTTATGAGTACCAAAGGTTAAAATATCTTCTCTTTTTTAGTGATGAAATGTACTGAGATTTGGGCGGATACCTTCTCAAATGTCCTTCGGTATCGCATTTTAAGTAAAACTAGTCATTAACGTTTAGTTGAACACTAAGGCTTAGTGCTCAAATCATCATACTAGTTCATCATAAAAAATGGAGTTACTTAAACATGCTGAAAGTATTTGGACAAAATAACATATTTAAATCATATTAATTCCATGGAAAACATGCTTTACTTAGCATGAGAAACAGTTTCACAAACACGTTGCTTGGCACTTCATTTAAACACTTAGCATGAGAAATATCTTCAAGAAATCACAGTTTCTAAATCATTAAAATAGTAAGTCATCACATAGTCATCACAGCTCGTTGGCCTCTTAACGGGTTATACTCCTCTTATCAAAATACCTCAAATAGTTCATTTACTAATGGAACTTTTATCAACAAAATCAGCATGACTAGCGAGAAAATCATCATGAGCGAGATCATCCCTATGAGCGAGATTTACCCTTCCCAGCGAGATTTGGCACTTTCCAGCGAGTTTTAATGCAAAACCAGCGAGATCCAGTGCAAACCAGCGAGATTCCCGTCCCTAGCGAGATCCACCTCTCGCTCTCGCTCGCTCGCGCTCTCGCTCCCTCTCGCTTCCTCTCGCTCCCTCTCGCTCTCCCTCGCTCTCGCTCTTGAGCTGCCTAAGCATCTTCCTAAGCAGCGGTCTGCTTATGCCCAGATCCTCTGTGACAACTTCAAAAATTCATAACTCAAAATCCAGCCCTCTTCTGAAGAAACTTCCTTCTACAAAATGTTTAGAATTGAGTTAGCAACATTACCTTAAAATTTCAGCTCAAAATTCTTCGTCGTTTAATATGGAGATTCAAAACTTCATCATTGGCCCCAATTCAAGCAGCTGCCTACTTGTTCAACAATTTCTAGTTCAACCTTCAAAATTATATAACTCGATTTTCAGGCCTCATCTTAAAAAGTTTCAATCTAAAAAGTTGTTTATAATTGAGTTAACAATATTATATCAAATTTTTAGCTCAAAACGCTTCGTAAGTCGTCCTGGAGCTTCAATTCTTCACTGGAGATTCACCCAATAAACGAACCCTTCATCTTTATTTTGTTGATCCATCCATTTTTTTCTTGTTTTATTTTCAAATAATACTTTATCTAATTTTTTTTTCATAGTTATCCTTTTTATTATTTATTATGTTTCCACACTATCATAGTTTATTTCCTCTCCATTTTTTATAATGGTTTGCATCTTTCTTTTTTTAAATACTGTTGAATTTTTAGCCGAATTTCAAAAACAAAATCAATTTTTTAGAAACTACTCTTTATAGTTTTCAAAATTTAGATCACAATGTATGAAACTGGGAGATGTAAGTAGTGTTTATAAGCTTAATTTTTAAAAATAAAAATCAAATAGCCTTAATATTTCATTTGTTTAAATATACGATATTTTCTTCTGATTTCTACAAATATGGAGTAGTATTTAAGGATAAGATAATATTTCTCAATTTAATGATTGTTTATTTTTATAATTTTAAACTTTTTTGCAGAGTTACTTTTCAAAAGGTTTTGTACCATGGGTTAATGATTAGGTATTTTTGTGTAACTGTGTTTTATTATAATTCAAGTTTGATTAAAAAAAAGTCTCTTTTAAATTTTCGAATGAAACATTGATTGTTATGATTGTGAGTTCTAAAATTATTGTATTTTTTTTAATGCTAATAAAATCTTTGTTTGTTTGATTTTTTTTTTTTTAATTTTTAACCTTAACAAAATCTTAGTTCTTTTTATTTTTAATGATTAACAAAATCTTAGTTCTTTTCAGTTGTAAATTTAATATTTTTTGAATTACTGCATAATTGTTATATGATAATGGTATTTTGGTCATTTAAAAATTCTCGAATAATAATTTAAAAAATCATTTTACGATTTTCTAATTTTGAATTTTTTTTTTTTTTGCTATTTTTCAAAATGAATCTTCAAAATTTACTATTTCTTTTGTTGACCAAAATTTGAATTCCTTTTCTTTACCATCCATCACTTGATATAGTTTTTGATGTACTAAAGAAAAATAACATATATCCCTAAACTTTTTATGTGTTAGTCTAAAATTTGTAGTTATATTAGTCAAAAGACTCAAAACCATAAGTTAATAATTGTATTAGTTTAGACCTTTCATAATTTAGCATAATCTTCGCTCCAAACACATCCTGATTGTTACATACTAAAGATCAAGAGACAAAATTGTTACTTTTCATAAATATTCACAATTAAGAATATTTATTTTAACTTTTATGAGTGTGAATGCTTTGAGTTGTTAGATTTTAAGGTTTCTATTTTTATCGATGTCACTTCTGGAAATCTGATTAAACATATTCTATTATAGTATGATGTTGTGTTCTGCATGTGACATCTGAATATCATGAAATCAACATTCTTATCATATCTTTCAGTGACGTACTAGAGATGTAATTTATGTGATTTTTGACTTGTTTAGAAGGTCAATTATGAAAATATCATATCATTATTGTCGATGGAAGTAATACATATGATCAACTATTTATGATATATTTCAATATTAATAAACATAGTAAGGATAATACATAGATAATCGTTAATTTTTTTTCTTAATAATTATTAAATTTTGTTTCATACCATTATTTTCTTTTTCAAATAAAGTAAAACATCATCCATCCATAGATTTAATAAATATATATTTATATATATGATAACTTCAAATTATCCATATTATTATTTAAAAAGAATATTCCTCAAATTCTTTTGAAAAATAAGCCAAAAGAAGAATAATTAAATCCAAAATATTACAACTCTCACAGTCTCACGTCTCACCGGTTTCCGAAAATGCATGCATGACAGACCACGTGGAAGATTTTTAAATCTATCATATTTGCGTGAGGCTAGCTATTCAAGAAAAATGTGAAATCATGTTGTCTATAATCCATTTTTGAGAAATTTTCATTTTACATCCCTTAAATTATACCTATTTAAATCTTGAATTTTATAAATTTACCGATTAATCGTCTCTTTTTAGATTTGATTTAAAAAATATTGTAAGAATTATATAATTTTTTTAAAAAAATTTATCTTTTAAATTATTATAAGTGAATCAATTATTTAACTCTTTATTAAGATTACATTTGAAAATTATCGATGCATCATTCTTATACGTGTGTAGACTTTTCGAGATGTTGAATTAATAAAATAGATGATTAAACTTGATGCATGGACACTTTTCAAAAGAAAGATTTAGATGAGAGTGTAATTGATTTGTTTATGAAAGTATTAGGAGTTTAGTTGATAAATTATATGTATCCCACACATATTTGCCTAGAAATAACGTAATGAAGGGTGTAAAATTGATATATCTACTAAAGTTTAGGATTTTAAATTGATAATAAATTTTTTGTTTAGAGTTTTAATTTAGTGTTTTCTTTCCTAATTTAAAAAGAACAAATTGGTTTTTGTGGGCATGGCATTAAATAAATATGTATAGTTTAATAATAATAATTATCATTGATTTTAAAAGTTAGACAATTTAACAAATTTTATTATGGCATTCCATCTTAGAGAGTTTGCACCAATGGTACTTATTCGACCTAAATTCTTTTTATAAAAAAAATATGTTTTGTGAAGATTTGAAACGTCTCCTTCATTATTCTTTAAATGAACAACTACACGTGAAAAGTTGACTCCCATAGGTAAAGTGTAACACATAAATTTACTAAAAATATAAAGGCAATATGTATAGGTAAATAGTTTCTCCTAATAACATTTTTTTTTTCATATATAGGATAAATTTATAAATGTAATATATGAATGGATATTAACACGACACTAATGAATCAATATATCTTCTAGGCATAACAAACTTTGAGACCCATTCATTATAACAAAAAATAAAATATAAAGTTTCTAACTCAACAAAAATTTATCTCAAACATTATTTTAGCTTTCTCAAACTTCATCATAAAAACAAATAAGTGAGGAAAAAAGTCTTAAAACGTGCTTTAACACCTAATGAAAATTATTTTTTTCTTAAATAATAAACACTTTAAAAAAAAAATTCAAATCATTCTAATTCTTTAACTTCTTGATTTGATTATGGGTCTTAACAAATTGATCATATTCATTCATATGTATTTTCATAATCTATTGACTTTGCCCTACTTTTTATTATTTATTTATTTCCTCTAATTTAGTTGTTTCTTACATGCATGTATTTCCTCTCATTCTCAATACCCTATACCTTTTTCAACCATAACAAATTTTTAAAAAACCATTTATTATTTTTCAAAATTTTGCTTAGTTTTTTTTAAAAAGAAAATTATTTCAAATAGTAAAATTGTTGAAAAAATTGACACGATGGAACAAAATTTTAGAACTATCAATGGTAGACGCTGATAGATACTAATAGAAATATATCAGTGTCTATCATTGATAGATCTAAAATTTGCTATATTTTGTAAACATTTTTATTTATTTTTCTATATTCGAAAATAACCATTTTTTAAATTAAAAAAAAAAAAAGAAAACAATGGGTAGAAAAGTGTTTATTAAATTTAATTTTAAAAATCGAAAATTATAAATTAAATTGGTAGGTCTTAATGTTTTTTCTTTTCTTTTCTTTTCTTTTCTTTTTTTTTTTTTTACTTTTTAGATTTTGAAAATCAAATCTTAAGAATACTACTTTCATTTATTTCTTTTTTAAAATTGGCTTAGTTTTTTTTTTCTTTTTGAAGTTAAATAACAAAACAAAGAAATTAATATATAGAAGAATGTTTACTAAGCTTAACTGTAAAAAATGAAAGATCCAAAATCAAATTGGTATAAATTTATTTATTTATTTATTTATTGAATTCTTAGATTTTGAAAATCAAATGAAATGCTACTTCCACTTATTTCTTTCTTTAATTTTGTTATCTACTTTAAAATCAAAAAAATAAAAGTTTATTTCTTTTTTTAAAAAAATGTTTCAGAAAGTTGACTATGAATCCGTATATTTTATAAGATAGATGAAAATCATCGTAAAGAAATTAGAGAAAGTTGACTTAGGCGACTTAGTCTTAATCCTGAGTATATTATGAACTCTTGTTCACGAGGAATTTTCCTCTGATTTGCGTGGGTGAAGGTGGCCAATTCGCTGACCCAATATGCCTACTATTTTGGGGATAATAAAACAGAGTGGGGAGTTGGGAACATAATAGAACAAAATAGAATTCACTCCTTTCCCTCTTTGAGGGGTAAGTAATGAGAGAACACTCATCTACTTACCCTCAAAGAGGGAAGGAGTGAATTCTATCTTGTACTATTATGTTCCCAACTCCCCACTCTGTTTTATTATCCCCAAAATAGTAGGCATATTGGGTCAGCGAATTGGCCACCTTCACCCACGCAAATCAGAGGAAAATTCCTCGTGAACAAGAGTTCATAATATACCCAGGATTAAGACTAAGTCGCCTAAGTCAACTTTCTCTAATTTCTTTACGATGATTTTCATCTATCTTATAAAATATACGGATTCATAGTCAACTTTCTGAAACAATTTTTTTAAAAAAGAAATAAACTTTTATTTTTTTTATTTTAAAGTAGATAACAAAATTAAAGAAAGAAATAAGTGGAAGTAGCATTTCATTTGATTTTCAAAATCTAAGAATTCAATAAATAAATAAATAAAATTTTTTATACCAATTTGATTTTGGATCTTTCATTTTTTACAGTTAAGCTTAGTAAACATTCTTCTATATATTAATTTCTTTGTTTTGTTATTTAACTTCAAAAAGAAAAAAAAAACTAAGCCAATTTTAAAAAAGAAATAAATGAAAGTAGTATTCTTAAGATTTGATTTTCAAAATCTAAAAAGTAAAAAAAAAAATAATAAAAAAGAAAAGAAAAGAAAAGAAAAAATATTAAGACCTACCAATTTAATTTAAAATTTTCGATTTTTAAAATTAAATTTAATAAACACTTTTCTACCCATTGATTTCTTCTTTTTTTTTTTAATTTCAAAAATGGTTATTTTCGAATATAGAAAAATAAATAAAAATGTTTACAAAATATAGCAAATTTTAGATCTATCAATGATCAGACACTTGATATATTTCCTAATAGTATCTATCAGCGTCTACCATTGATTAGTTCTAAAAATTTTGTTCCATCGTGTCAATTTTTTCAACAATTTTACTATTTGAAATATTTTTCTTTTTAAAAAAAACTAAGCAAAATTTTGAAAATAATAAATGGTTTTTAAAAATTTTTTTTGTTATGTTTAAGAAAATATAGGAGGTATAAAGGTAATGAAAAGAAGAAATACATGCTTGCTATTTAAGAATTCATATGTCTGGATTAAATAAATAATAAAAAGAGGGCAAAGTCAATAGAGTATGAAAATACATATGAATGAATATGATCAATTTGTTAAGACCCATAATCAAATCAAGGAGTTAAAGAATTAGAATGATTTGATTTTTTTTTTTAAAGTGTTTATTATTTAAGAAAAAAATAATTTTCATTAGGTGTTAAAGCACGTTTTAAGACTTTTTTCCTCACTTATTTGTTTTTATGATGAAGTTTGAGAAAGCTAAAATAATGTTTGAGATAAATTTTTGTTGAGTTAGAAACTTTATATTTTATTTTTTGTTATAATGAATGGGTCTCAAAGTTTGTTATGCCTAGAAGATATATTGATTCATTAGTGTTGTGTTAATATCCATTCATATATTACATTTATAAATTTATCCTATATATGAAAAAAAATGTTATTAGGAGAAACTCTTTACCTATACATATTGCCTTTATATTTATAGTAAATTTATGTGTTACACTTTACCTATGGGAGTCAACTTTTCACGTGTAGTTGTTCATTTAAAGAATAATGAAGGAGACGTTTCAAATCTTCACAAAACATATTTTTTTTATAAAAAGAATTTAGGTTGAATAAGTACCATTGGTGCAAACTCTCTGAGATGGAATGCCATAATAAAATTTGTTAAATTGTCTAACTTTTAAAAATCAATGATAATTATTAAAACAAACTATATCATATTTATTTATTGCATGCCAAACAAAAACCAATTTTTCTTTTTAAATTAGAAAAGAAAACACTAAATTAAACTCTAAACAAAAATTATATCAATTTAAATCCTAAACTTTCGTAGATATATCAATTTTACACCCTTCATTACGTTCTTTCTAGGCAAATATCGTGTGATACATATAATTTTATCAACTAAACTCCTAAACTTTCATAAACAAATCAATTTACACTCTCATCTAAAACTTCTTTTGAAAAGTGTCCATACATCAAGTTTAATCATCTATTTTATTAATTCAACATCTCGAAAAGTCTACACACGTATAAGAATGATGCATCGACAATTTTCAAATGTAATCTTAATAAAGAGTTAAATAATTGATTCACTTGTAATAATTTAAAAGATAAATTTTTTTAAAAAAATTATATAATTCTTACAATATTTTTTAAATCAAATCTAAAAAGAGACGATTAATCGGTAAATTTATAAAATTCAAGATTTAAATAGGTATAATTTAAGGGATGTAAAATGAAAATTTCTCAAAAATGGATTATAGACAACATGATTTCACATTTTTCTTGAATAGCTAGCCTCACGCACATATGTATAGATTTAAAAATCTTCCACGTGGTCTGTCATGCATGCATTTCTGGAAACCGGTGAGACGTGAAACAGTGAGAGTTGTAATATTTTGGATTTAATTATTCTTCTTTTAGCTTATTCTTCAAAAGAATTTGAGGAATATTCTTTTTAAATAATAATATGGATAATTTAAAATTATCATATATATAAATATATATTTATTAAATCTGTGGATTGATGATGTTTTACTTTATTTGAAAGAGAAAATAATGGTATGAAACAAAATTTAATAATTATTAAGAAAAAAAAATTAACGATTATCTATGTATTATCCTTACTATGTTTATTAATATTGAAATATATCATAAATAGTTGATCATATGTATTACTTTCATTGACAATAATGATATGATATTTTAATAATTGACCTTCTAAACAAGTCAAAAATGACGTAAATTACATATCTAGTACGTCGGTTTTGAAAGATACGATGAGAACATTGATTTCATGATATTTAGATGTCACATGCAGAACACGACATCATACTATAATAGAATATGTTTAATCAGATTTACAAGAATGAAATCGATAAAAATAGTAACCCTAAAAACTAACAACTCAAAGCATTCACACTCTTAAAAGTTAAAATAAATATTCTTAATCGTGAATATTTATGAAAAGTAACAATTTGTCTCTTGATCTTAGTATGAAACAATCAGGATGTGTTGTTTGGAGCGAAGATTATGCTAAATTATGAAAGGTCTAAACTAATACAATCATTAACTTATGGTTTTGAGTCTTTTGACTAATACAACTACAAATTTTAGGAGTATATTGACTAACACATAAAAAGTTTAGGGATATATGTTAATTTCCTTTAGTACATCAAAAACTATATCAAGTGATGGATGGTAAAGAAAAGGAATTCAAATTTGGGTCAACAAAAGAAATAGTAAATTTTGAAGATTCATTTTGAAAAATAGCAAAAAAAAAAAATTCAAAATTAGAAAATCGTAAAATGATTTTTTAAATTATTATTCGAGAATTTTTAAATGACCAAAATACCATTATCATATAACAATTATGCAGTAATTCAAAAAATATTAAATTTACAACTGAAAAGAACTAAGATTTTGTTAATCATTAAAAATAAAAAGAACTAAGATTTTGTTAAGGTTAAAAATTAAAAAAAAAAAATCAAACAAACAAAGATTTTATTAGCATTAAAAAAAATACAATAATTTTAGAACTCACAATCATAACAATCAATGTTTCATTCGAAAATTTAAAAGAGACTTTTTTTTTAATCAAACTTGAATTATAATAAAACACAGTTTACACATCATTTTCATAATTTATTAACCCATGGTACCATACCTTTTGAAAAGTAACTCCTGGGCAAAAAAGTTTAAAATAATAAAAATAAACAATCATTAAATTGGAGAGAATATTATCTTTATCCTTAAATACTACTCCATATTTGTAGAAATCAGAGAAAATATCGTATATTTAACAAATTAAATATTAAAAGGCTATTTGATTATATTTTTAAAAATTAAGCTTATAAACACTACTTACATCTCCCAGTTTCATACATTGTGATCTAAATTTTGAAAACTATAAAGAGTAGTTTCTAAAAAATTTATTTTGTTTTTGAAATTCGGCTAAAAATTCAACAGTATTTAAAAAAAGAAAGATGCAAATCATTATAAAAAATGGAGAGGAAATAAACTATGATAGTGTGGAAACATAATAAATAATAAAAAGGATAAGTATGAAAAAAAATTAGATAAAGTATTATTTGAAAATAAAACAAGAAAAAAATGGATGGATCAACAAAATAAAGATGAAGGGTTCGTTTCTTGGGTGAATCTAGGCCATCAGTGAAGAATTGAAGCTCCAGGACGACTTACGAAGAATTTTGAGCTAAAAATTTGAGATAATATTTTTAACTCAATTATAAACAACTTTGTAGAATGAAACTTTTTAAGATGAGGCCTGGAAATCGAGTTATATAATTTTGAAGGTTGAACTGGAAATTGTTGAACAAGTAAGTAGGCAGCTGCTTGAATTGGGGCCAATGATGAAGTTTTGAATCTCCAGATTAAGCGACGAGAAATTTTGAGCTGAAATTTTAAGGTAATGTTTCTAACTCAATTATAAACATGTTTGTAGAAGGAAGTTTCATCAAAAGAGGGCTGGATTTTGAGTTATGAATTTTTTAAGTTGTCACAGAGAATCTGGGCATAAGCAGACAGCTGCTTAGGAAGATTAAGCAGACAGCTCAAGAGCGAGAGTGAGCGAGAGCGAGAGAGAGCAAGAGGAAGCGAGAGCGAGAGCGATAGGTGGATCTCGCTAGGGACGGGAATCTCGCTGGTTTTGCGTTAAATCTCGCTGGAAAGTGCCAAATCTCGCTGGGAATGATAAATCTGGTTCATAGGGATGATCTCGCTCATGTGGGTGATCTCGCTCAATGATGATTTTCTCGCTAGTCATGCTGATTTTGTTGATAAAAGTTCCATTAGTAAATGAACTATTTGAGGTATTTTGATAAGAGGAGTATAACCCGTTAAGAGGCCAACGAGCTGTGATGACTATGTGATGACTTACTATTTTAATGATTTAGAAACTGTGATTTCTTGAAGATATTTCTCATGCTAAGTGTTTAAATGAAGTGCCAAGCAACGTGTTTGTGAAACTGTTTCTCATGCTAAGTAAAGCATGTTTTCCATGGAATTGATATGATTTAAATATGTTATTTTGTCCAAATACTTTCAGCATGTTTAAGTAACTCCATTTTTTATGATGAACTAGTATGATGATTTGAGCACTAAGCCTTAGTGTTCAACTAAATGTTAATGACTAGTTTTACTTAAAATGCGATACCGAAGGACATTTGAGAAGGTATCCGCCCAAATCTCAGTACATTTCATCACTAAAGAAGAGAAGATATTTTAACCTTTGGTACTCATAGCCTTAAAATTATAAAAGATTTATAGCAATAAGAACAAAACAAAAAGAGAAAACGAAAATGTAATAATAGATTATAAAAATAAAAATTAAAAATAATAATAAATTTTTCACATAAAAACAAAGAAAAGAAAAAGCAACAGTTCATCTCAAATATCAATTCAAACGGTTACATGTAATTCCCATTTCACACCTAATATAATATATAAATATATATTTTTGGAATAATAAATATACAACTCACTCAAATATTACTCATATATCTATATTGAATTATTTATTTTCTATGGTGAAGTAAGACTAATAAAAAGGATGTGGTTTAGGATGTATACATTTTTGTATAATTCATCGGTTTGTGATGTGACAAACTTTTTTTCCCAAAATATATTTTTGACTTTTTTTTTAAGTGATTTTGAAATGTTGAAATAGGATAAATGCAATCCATTGAACCTAAATATGACTTTTCTAATCTGAGTAATTTTCATACTGATACAACTTTTCTAATCATATGGTAAACTGTGATTGGACTATTGGGTCAGAAAGATAGGTGGAATGCAGGATGCAGTGGGGTATTTTTCATCTTTAATTACCACTAGTTACTAAAGGACAAAAATGCCCCTAGTAATTCATTTACCAAGAGAACAAAAAAACTTAGAAAAAGAAAAATAAAAATAAAAAGTTTAACCCCAAGGCTTATAAATAAACTCCATTGTTGCACCTTAAAATCAGAGTCCAGAAAGAACAAGAAGAACAAGAAAGACAGAGAGAGCCTCGATGACGAGGAAGAAAGTGAAGTTGGTTTGGATTGCAAGCGATAATGCAAGAAAATCCAGTTTCAAGAAACAAAGGCTCAGATTGTTAAAGAAAGTAAATGAACTCACCACTCTCTGCGGCGTTTTCTCCTTTGCCGTCGTCAATGGCCCCGACGAGGACCATCCCGTCATGTTGTTTTACTTTATTTGAAAGAGAGAATAATTTAATAATTATTAAGAAAAAATTAATGATTATCTGTATATTATCCTTCTATGTTTATTAATATTGATAAATAGTTGATCATATGTAATACTTTCATTGACAATAATGATATGATATTTTAATAATTGACCTTCTAAACAAGTCAAAAATGACGTAAGTTACATATCTAGTGCGTCGGTTTCAAAAGATACGATAAGAACATTGATTTCATGATATTCAGATGTCACATGCAGAACACGACATCATAGAATATGTTTAATTAGATCTCCAGAAGTGACATCGATAAAAATAGTAACCTGAAAAGCTAACAACTCAAAGCATTCACACTCTTAAAAGTTAAAACAAATATTCTTAATCATGAATATTTATGGAAAGTAAAAATTTAGTCTCTTGATCTTTAGTATGTAACAATTTATAGTGTGTTTGGGGCGAAGACTATCCTAAGATTATAATAACTACTAAAGTAAATACTATTTTGTATTCCCCAATTAGTTACAGTCAATATTATTTCTAAACCCTCATTTTCTATAGTATTTACTGTTTATTATGGCTTTTACTATTTCACATTCATAGCTTTTTATTCATTGCTACAGTGTTTACTATTTCTTTCACAAATTAAAATAGTTTACACTTCAAACACATACTATTATAAATCAAGCTAATATAATCTATACCCCAAACACAAACTATTATAACTTAACTATAATAACCTAGGACTATAATAATCAACTCTTTGCCCCAAACGCCCCTTAGTCTATACACTTTTAAATACATAACGATTGTTCAAGATACAAATGACATCATTACAAATTTCAAAATACAAGTACTAAATTATTATAAAACAAAAAATATAGAGACAAAATCATGAGGTGTTTTCAAATAAAGGAAAATGAACCAACTTATTTACAAATATAACAACTCGTTACTATCTATCAGTGATAGATCACGAGATTGATGTCCATCGTGATCTGTCGTCCATTGATAGATGTCTATCGCGATCTATCACTGATAGACAGTAATATTTTTTTATACTAAAAATATTTTCAAGAGTTTTACCATTTAAAACAATTACCCTTAAATACATTACCCACTAAAATTTAGCAATTAAATTATTACTTTCATAATATTCACTATCGTTTAATTGAGATAAAATACCTGCCTTGAAATTCACGAAAGGAAAGAAATCATATTACAAATCTCGGTACATTTCATCAATAAAGAAGAGAAGATATTTTAACCTTTGGTACTCATAGCCTTAAAATTATAAAAGATTAATGGCAATAAGAACAAAAGAAAAAGAGAAAAAGAAAATGTAATAATAGATAATAAAAAAATTTAAAAATAATGATAATTTTTTCACATAAAAACAAAGAAAAGAAAAAAGCAATAGTTCAACCAATTGTCTCAAATATCAATGCAAACTTAACCGTAATTCCCATTTCACACCTAATATAATATATAAATATATATTTTTGGCATAATAAATAATAATAAAGTTCGTTTTTAGTCAAAATGACAACTCATAATGATATAGTAATATTTAATTTTGGGTTAATTGCTATATAACTACCCCTACTATTCCAGATTTTCCTTTTGACAACTCATCTTCATTCACCAATCACAATTCCAATGTTGACTGACAAAAATATGAATTTTTGTTTCGAAAATAAATTGTTTAATTTTTATTTTTTTTTTACAACTTTGTATGGTTTGAATATTTATAGCTTTTGTGATATATTCTATTTCTTTTTCTTTTTATTTTTTTCAAGTAAGGTTTGGTAGATTTAATGATTTCTCTAAAGGAGTTTAATTATATAGGCTACACAAATTTTGCTTATAATTAAACATCAAATTTAGGTTTTGGTTAATAATTAGTTTGTTTTGGATTTTGGGCTTTGAAAATTGTGTTTGTTTTCTCCTAATCTTTTTACAGTACTTTTCATCCATCATTAAGAAAAATTTGCATCCATAGCCAACTTTGTGTAGCTCACTTTATCGTCTGACTATAATTTGCCAAAATGAACATAGCTTCAACTGGCATAGTGTTTGTATTATTATCCTCAAAGTGAGAGATTCGACTCCCCTACCCCACATATTGTCAACAAAAAAAGAAAACATAGTTTGTCACAAGATCAACTCTTCTCATATATACATATATACAAACTTGGGTGCATCCCGTGATGTACTCATTTTTGTAAAACTCACTCGAGTATCAACGTGTGCATGAAGATGAGTATAGTCTTGTGGCTGCACTCAAATATTACTCATATACCTATATTGAATTATTTATTTTCTATGGTGAAGTAAGACTAATAAAAAGGATGTGGTTTAGGATGTATACATTTTTGTATAGTTCATCGGTTTGTGATGTGACAAACTTTATTTCCCAAAATATATTTTTGATTTTTTTTGTTATGTGATTTTGAAATGTTGAAATAGGATAAATGCAATCCATTGAACCTAAATATGACTTTCCATGAAATAAAACATAATGAGCAATACTTGGTGATTAATATTTGGATGTATCCTATTTCTATGCATCTCACTTTCATCGCACACAATAAGAATTAAAATCTTTAAATAAAGATATAAAAAGAATTTATCACGTAACAAATTATGATAAGATAATTTGGTGGATGCACAAAGATAGATATAGACCCAGATATATCTGAGTAATTTTCATACTGATACAA
This sequence comes from Benincasa hispida, assembly GCF_027475165.1. Taxonomy (NCBI): domain Eukaryota; kingdom Viridiplantae; phylum Streptophyta; class Magnoliopsida; order Cucurbitales; family Cucurbitaceae; genus Benincasa; species Benincasa hispida. Next base: position 14,435 of record NW_028326242.1, read on the forward strand.
CTTTTCTAATCATATGGTAAACTGTGATTGGACTATTGGGTCAGAAAGATAGGTGGAATGCAGGATGCAGTGGGGTATTTTTCATCTTTAATTACCACTAGTCACTAAAGGACAAAAATGCCCCTAGTAATTCGTTTACCAAGAGAATAAAAAAACTTAGAAAAAGAAAAATAAAAATAAAAAGTTTAACCCCAAGGCTTATAAATAAACTCCATTGTTGCACCTTAAAATCAGAGTCCAGAAAGAACAAGAAGAACAAGAAAGACAGAGAGAGCCTCGATGACGAGGAAGAAAGTGAAGTTGGTTTGGATTGCAAGCGATAATGCAAGAAAAGCTAGTTTCAAGAAACGAAGGCTCGGATTGTTAAAGAAAGTAAGTGAACTCACCACTCTCTGCAGCGTTTTCGCCTTTGCCGTCGTCAATGGCCCCGACGAGGACCATCCCGTCATGTTGTTTTACTTTATTTGAAAGAGATAACAATTTAATAATTATTAAGAGAAAATTAATGATTATCTGTATATTATCCTTCTATGTTTATTAATATTGATAAATAGTTGATCATATGTAATACTTTCATTGACAATAATGATATGATATTTTAATAATTGACCTTCTAAACAAGTCAAAAATGACGTAAGTTACATATCTAGTGCGTCGGTTTCAAAAGATACGATAAGATCATTGATTTCATGATATTCAGATGTCACATGCAGAACACGACATCATACTTTAATAGAATATGTTTAATTAGATCACCAGGAGTGACATCGATAAAAATAGTAACCCGAAAAGCTAACAACTCAAAGCATTCACACTCTTAAAAGTTAAAACAAATATTCTTAATCATGAATATTTATGGAAATTAAAAATTTAGTCTCTTGATCTTTAGTATGTAACAATTTATGGTGTGTTTGGGGCGAAGACTATCCTAAGATTATAATAACTACTAAAGTAAATACTATTTTGTATTCCCCAATTAATTACAGTCAATATTATTTCTAAACCCTCATTTGCTATTGTATTTACTATTTGTTATGGCTTTTACTATTTAACATTTATATCTTTTTATTCATTGCTATAGTGTTTACTATTTCCTTCTCAAATTAAAATAGTTTACACTTCAAACACATAATATTATAACCCAAACTAATATAATCTATACCCCAAACACAAACTATTATAACCCAAACTAATATAATCTATACCCGAAACACAAACTATTATAACTTAACTATAATAACCTAGAACTATAATAATCAACTCTTTGCCCCAAACGCCCCTTAGTCTATGCACTTTTAAATACATAACGATTGTGCAAGATACAGATGACATCATTACAAATTTCAAAATACAAGTACCAAATTATTATAAAACTAAAAATATAGAGACAAAATCATGAGGTGTTTTCAAATAAAGGAAAATGAACCAACTTATTTATAAATATAACAAAACGTTACTATCTGTCAATGATAGACTGCGAGATTGATGTCCATCGTGATCTGTCATCCATTGATATATGTCTATCGCGATCTATCACTGATAGACAGTAATATTTTGTTATACTAAAAATATTTTCAAGAGTTTTACCATTTAAAACAATTACCCTTAAGTTCATTACCCACTAAAATTTAGCAATTAAATTATTACTTTCATAAAATTCACTATCGTTTAATTGAGATAAAACCCTGCCTCCAAATTCACAAAAGGAAAGAAATCATATAACAAATCTCGATACATTTCATCACTAAAGAAGAGAAGATATTTTTAACCTTTTGTACTCATAGCCTTAAAATTATAAAAGATTAATGGCAATAAGAACAGAAGAAAAAGAGAAAAAGAAAAAAAGATTTTAAAATAATGATAATTTTTTCACATAAAAACAAAGAAAAGAAAAAAGCAACAGTTCAACCAATTGTCTCAAATATCAATGCAAAAACTAATAAAGATTAAGACATACTAATTTAAAGCAGTGAAACAAACTATGGTTTTACTTTAATAGGTTCAGATATGATTCTAACACCAAACATTTAATAGCAATAAATGTCTTTTCTAAACCAGCCACAACTCTAAATTCTCCTCCATTTTCCACCCTTAGTTTTTGTTTCTTCTTCTTTCTTTTTTTTTTTCTTTTTTTTATTTTTTTTTATCTTGTTTACTTGTTTACTTTGTATAAATCTACACCCACAAAAAAAAAATCAATTTATATTTTATTTTTTAAAATTAATAATTTGAGTTTAATAGTATTTTGGTCCAGAAGTTTTCCAACTTGACATTTTAACCTTTATTTTAATTTTTTTATATATTTTTTTGGCCTCATTTGTCTTTATTTGTTCAAGTACACACACATACATACATCCATACACACACACACACACATATACACACACCTATACAGACATACATACATATACACACATACACATACATACATATATATATACACATACAAATATATAACTTCTCCTTTCCATTTTCAGATGGAAAGTGAACAAAATGCTATATAAACTAAAATAGCTCAAAAAATAAAAAGTATAATTTATCTTTTTTTTTTTTTTTTAATAAATAAGTGTATTTGATATTGTTGAATGATATTCACTCAACACCATGTAGAGGTGAAAAGATTCAAAACTTTGGCTTCTTGACCAATAGTAGGTGTCCTAACTAGGTAAGCTATTTACATGTTTAACAGATGTTCGTGGGATGAGGTGGAGGCAAGGATAAGTTTCTCTAGTTTTGTCTCCATTCTCTAATTTATTCTTCATTCCACGAAAGTTTTCGTTTACTTCAATAGATTTCTTGTGAAAAAATTATGGAAATCGTGTTCTCCGCAAAGAATTGTTGGTCATTCAGTTTTGTTAATAAAAAAATTAAATGAAAATGTTTTGGATTTTTTTTCCATGAAAACTCCCTATTTAAATGCTTAATTTCCGATAAAAAAAAAAAAAATCATGAACATTGTAAAAGAAACCAAATAACACTTCATAAGCATATCAAATTAGTTGGTCTCATAAAATTTTTTTTTCTTTTTATGTATTATAAAATGGTGAAAACATTATTGTCAATAGAAAGTTATCAAATATATTGTAAATAAATCAATATATGGCGAAACTAGCTATACAATACAATACTATAGGATTAGGAATTTCTACAAATTAATTGGCTAGGATTAAAATAGATTTATTTTATCAAATAATATATAATTAAAAAAATAATGTATTTGTAGTTTTAGCATATAATTAAGCATATGTTCTTTTTATTATTATTATTATTATTATTATTATTATTAAGCATATGAATATCATATTTGAACATGACAGTTTTTGTGGCTTCTCATGATTGATTATTTTGTATTTTTATAAATTTTAGTTGATATAAATATAAAAAAAATTCTTTGGTTTTTTTTTTTTTTTTAATATTCAACATCTAAAAGGTGAGATTTTGACATTTTGGTTGAGATTATATATATATATATATAAATAAACTATAGCAAAATAAATTAAAGTCAATAATAAATGATTTTTAAAAATTTGTTAAGGTTTAAAAGGGTAAAGGGTATTGATAATGAGAGAAAATATATGCATGTAAGAAACAACTAAATTAGAGGAAATAAATAAATAATAAAAAATAGGGTAAAGTCAATAGATTATGAAAATGCATATAAATGAATATGATCGGTTTGTTAAGACCCATAATCAAATCAAGGAGTTAAAGAATTAGAATGATTTGAATTATTTTTTTTAAAAGTGCTTAATGTTTAAGAAAAAATAATTTTTATTAGGTGCAAAAGCATGTTTTAAGACTTTTTTTTTCCTCACTTATTTGTTTTTATGATGAAGTTTGAGAAAGTTAAAATCATCTTTGAGATAAATTTTTGAAATAGAAGAAAAATGAGTTTGGTGAACATGACTCAACAGCAGAAAAATTCTATTTTTTTTTTTTTTAAATTTTAGAGTTGAAGATTAGAGTCCTCCACTCCACATATTATAATTATTTAAATGATTTTATAAAATTATTTTTTGATGATGAGTCATTTTATGTTTTCATCTTAAAAGTAATCTAAATGTGGTTTTGAATTATTGGCATTAGTTTTAAAATTGATTTATATCTTCACATCCATCCCAAAATAAATCTAAGAAATTAGTAATTTTTTTTCACGTTCTTCTTGGTCAATCAATTGACCGAAATAATCATCTTTCATTGACTAGAAATTAATTAAGGCAAATGATAACTATTTACATTTTATGTTAAATTTTGATTTTTAAGAATTAAACTTACATAACTACTTTTATTCATTGATTTCTTTGTTTGCTTTATTTACTTTCTAGTATTGTTTTAAGAAATCAAGTCAAATTTAAAAAATTAAAACAGAAATATATATTTTTTAAAATAATTTTGTTAACAATTCAAATATTTTGTTGTTGTTGGAAAAAACTAAAACTATGATAAAGAAATTTGAAGAAAACGAGTCTAACTTTTAAAAAATTAAATAGTTATCGAACGAGATCTAAATAACTGTGGCCTTTACCTATATACACCATTACCAAACAATCACTATTTTAAAACATACGTAATTTCGAACATTCTAAAATTTCTTCCAAACGTATTCATTAGAAAATATTCCTAATTTGTCACCAAATATAAACTTGCCGATAGTTGGGAGAAAGTGAATCTATTGAAATTATTTGCTTTCCTGTTGCGCATGTGGATTGGTCTTTTGATCTCGTTATTTGCTTTCCTCTTGTTGGAGGAGAAATTTCAGATCAACCACGGACCGCCACGTCATTTTTTTTTTTTTTTTTTATAAATAAGGTATTTGATATGTTGAATGATATTCAACTCAACACCTTGTAGAGGTGAAAAGATTCAAAACTGCTTTGGCTTCTTGACCATAGTAGGTGTCCTAACTTGGTGAGCTATTCACATGTTTAACAGATGTTCATGGGATAGAGGTGGAGGCAAGGATAAGCTTCCCTAGTTTTGTCTCCATTCTCTAATTTATTTTTCATTTCATGAAAGTTTTCGTTTAATTCAATAGATTTCTCGTGAAAAATTTATGGAAATCGTGTTTTTCGCAAAGAATTGCTGGCCATTCAGTTTTGTTAATAAAAAAAAATTCAATGAAAATGTTTTGGGTTTTTTTTTTTCCATGAAAAATCTCTATTTAAATGCTTAATTTCCAATAAAAAAAACATGAACATTGTAAAAAAAAAAACCAAATAACACTTCATAAGCATTTCAAATTAAGTTGGTCTCATAACATTGTTTTTTCTTTTATGTATTATAAATGGTTACAACATTATTGTCAATAGAAAGTTATCAAATATATTGTAAATTAAAATCAAATATATGGCGAAACTAGCTAGAGAATACAATACCTATAGGATTAGGAATTTTCTAAAATTAATTGGCTAGGGTATAAAATAGATTTATTTTATCAAAATAATATATAATTAAAAAAATAATGTAATTGTAGTGTTTGAATTCCAATTTTCAGCATATGTTCTTTTTATTAATTATATTATTATTAAACATATGAATATCATATTTGAACATGACAAAGTTTTTGTGGCTTCTCATAATTTATTATTTTGTCTTTTTATAAATTTTAGTTGATATAAATATAAAAAAAATCTTTGGTTTTTTTTTTTTTTTTTTAATATTCAACATCTGAAAGGTGAGATTTTTACATTTTGGTTGAAATTATATATATATATATAAATTATATAACTTAATCAATTAAATTATGTCAATTTTGTTGAGTTAGAATCTTTATATTTTATTTTATATTATAACGAATGGGTCTTAAAGTTTGTTATGCCTAGACTATATACTGATTCATTAATCTTGTTAAAGACAACATGTTAATGGATTCATATATGAAAAAAAATGTTATTAGGAAAAATTCTTTACCTATACATTTTGCTTTTATATTTTTAGTAAATTTATTATGAAATTAAAGATTTAAATAGGTATAATGAAAGGGACGTGTAAAATGAAAAATTTCTGAAAAATGGATTAAAGACAACATGATCTCCCATGTTTCTTGAATAGCTTGCCTCACACACATAAGTATAGATTTAAAAATCTTTCACGTGGTCTGTCGTGCATGCAATTCCGAAAACCGGTGAGATTGTGAGAGTTGTATTGTAACATTTTGGATTTAATTATTCTTCTTTTGGCTTATTCTTCAAAAGAATTTGAGGAATATTATTTTTAAATAATAATATGGGTAATTTGAAATTATCATATATATATATATATAAGAGAAAAAGAAAATGTAATAATAGATTATAAAGAAATTTAAAAAAAATAATAATTGTTTCACATAAAAACAAAGGAAAGAAAAAACCAACGTTCATCAACCAATTGTCTCAAATACCAATGCAAACTATCTCAAATATCAATGCAAACTGCTTTTGTAACCGTAATTCTCATTTCACACCTAATATAGTATATAAATATATATTTTTGGAATAATAAATAATAATAAAGTTTTTTTTAGTCAAAATGACAACTAAGAATGATAAAGTAATATTTAATTTTGGGTTATTGCTATTATAACTACCCCTACTACTCTAGGATTTCCTTTTGACAACTCATTTTAACATTCACTAGTCAAAATTCGAATGTTGACGACAAAAATATAAATTTTTTATTACGAAAAATAAATTGTTTTTAAAGTTCCATTTTTTTCAAATCGTCTTTGTAGGGTATGAATTTTTTATAGTATTCTATTTCTTTCTTCTTTTTTTTTTTTTTCAAGTAGGGTTTGGTAGATTTAGTGATTTATCTAAAGGTGTTTAATTATATTAGGCTACACAACTTTTGCTGATAATTAAACATTCAATTTAGGGTTTTGGTTAATTTGGTTAATAATTTGTTTGTTTTGGATTTGGGCTTTGGAAAATTCATTTGTTTGTCCAAAAATCATTTTTACAGGTAATGGCCTAAAGATCACGCTTAAGTCCAATTAATTAAGCCCAAAGGCCAGACTCAAGTCCAATTAAATTAGGCCCAAAGGTTAGGCCCAAACCCATGAAGCCCATTAGGGAGCTCTATAAATTGAGAAGCTCCCTCAGTTGCAAAGGTCTAGCATTCTACATTTCGAGAGCCAGAGATAATTAACACTCAATAAAGACGTACAGCTACACTCCAGGAAGCAGCATGTTCGTACTCCCAACTTGGTCAAATTACTATTTTACCCTTGTGGTTCCTCTGACTCTTAAGTACCAGTGCTCCTCTAGGATTGTTAAACAACATGTTTATGATCAACATATAAATAGAAATCCTTTTCGAGTCAATGAGCGAAGGGTATGGCCCTTCGTTAAGTCTTGGAGGACACACTTGGGGAACACTCATCTACTTAATTTCAAAGAGGTAATAAGTGAATTACATCTTGTATTATTATGTTCCCAACTCCCCACTCGGTCTCATCCCAAAATGATAGGCATATTGGGTCAGCGAACTGGCCACCCTCACCCATGTAAATCAAATGACAATCCCTCACAAAAAGGAGTTCATAATATACTGAGGATTAAGACTAAGTCGCCTAGGTCAACTTTCCCTAATTTCTTTACGATGTATTTCATCTATCTTATAAAATATACAGATTCATGGTTAACTTTCTAAAACAATTTTTTAAAAAAGAAATAAACTTTTCTTTTTTTTGTTTTAAAGTAGATAACAAAAATAAAGAAATAAATAAGTGGAAGTAGCGTTTCATTTGATTTTCAACATCTAAGAATTCAATAAATAAATAAATAACTAAAACCCTTTTTTCATACCAATTTGATTTGGATCTTTCATTTTTTACAATTAAGATTAGTAAACATTCTTCTACATATTAATTTCTTTTTTTTGTTATTTAACTTCAAAAAAAAAAAAAAAAAAAAAAACTAAGCCGATTAGAAAAAAAAAAAGATTAAGGAAAAAATTAAGAGCTACCAATTTAATTTAGAATCTTTCGTTTTTTAAAATTAAATTTAATAAATACTTTTCTATCCATTGACTTATTTATTTTGTTATTTAAATTTTAGAAAAGAGTTGTTTTAAAATATAGAAAAATAAATCAAAATATTTACAAAATATAGCAAAATTTTAGAACAACCAATGATAGACGTTGATAGACTTATCACTGATAGACACTGATAGAAGTCTATCAGCATCTATCATTGATAGTTCTAAAATTTGTTCCATCTTATAAATATTTTCAATAATTTTACTATTTGAAATAATTTTCTTTTAAAAAAGACTAAGCAATTGAAAAATAATAAAGGGTTTTTAAAAAAAATTTATGGTTGAAAATAGTAAAGGATATTGAGAATGAGAGGAAATATAAGAAACAACTAAATTAGAGGAAATAAATAAATAATAAAAAGTAGGGCAAAGTCAATAGATTATGAAAATGCATATCAATGAATATGATCAGTTTGTTAAGACCCATAATCAAATCAAGGAGTTAAAGAATTAGAATAATTAGAATTATTTTTTTAAAAAATGTTTAATGTTTAAGAAAAAAATAATTTTCATTAAGTGTAAAAGCATGTTATAAGACTTTTTTTCCTCACTTATTTGTTTTTATGATGAAGTTTGAGAAAGCTATAATAATGTTTTAGATAAATTTTTGAAATAGAAGAAAAATGAGTTTGTTGAACATGAATCAACTGCATAAAATTTGTATTTTTTTTAAAAAACAAATTTAAAGTTGAAGATTTGAGTCCTCCCTCCACATATTATTAATTATTTAAATGATTTTATAAAATTATTTTTTGTGATAAATCATTTTGATATTTTCATCTTAAAAAGTAATCAAATGTGATTTTGAATTATTGACATTTAGTTTTAAAATTGGTTTCACAATCTTCACATCACTCCTTACAAAAATCTAAGAAATTAATTTTTTTTTCAAGTTCTTCTTGGTCAATCACTTGACCGAAAAATTACCTCTTTATTGACTAGAAATTATTAAGGCAAATGATAACCATTTACATTTTAGGTTAAATTTTGGTTTTTAAGAATTAAAATTACAGAACTACTTTTATTTATTGATTTTTTTGTTGGCTTTATTTACTTTTTAGGGTTGTTTTAAGAAATCAAGTCAAATTTTAAAAATTAAAAATGAAATAGTTTTTTTTAATAATTTTGTTAACAATTCAAATATTTTGTTGTTGGTGGAAAAAACTAAAACTATGATAAAGAAATTGGAAGAAAACGAGCTTAACTTTTAAAAAATTAAATAGTTACTGAACGAGGTCTAAATAAGTGTGGGCTTCACCTCTACACACCATTACCCAACAATCACTATTTTAAAACACACATAATTTCGAACATTCTAAAATTACTTCCAAACCTACTCATTAGAAAATATTCCTAATTTATCACCAAATATAAACTTGTCAGTAGTTGGGAGAAAGTGAATCTATTGAAAATAGATTTAAAAAATGGTCTATTAATTTTAATATAATTATGTAGATAAAACATCGATTACCATTTTAAAAATCGATTATGAATAATCTAGACCTACCATTGTCTAACTAAAAGGGTAAAATGAAAATAAATAAATAAGCAAAAAAAGAGAAGATAAGGATGGGTTGGAAGTTAAAGATAAGATTAGAGAGCATAAAATTCACAAAAGAGAAGAGTATTTAAACAAAGCTAATTTTGTTTTTTCTGTTTCAGTTGCAAATGATGGGTCCCACTATGGTAAAAATAAATTAGTTGTGTCTTTCATTGGGTATTGTTCGTCTTGTTACAATACTATGGTCGTGATTAAACATATCAACGTTACAAGTTTTACTTTATGAATTCTTTATTGTAATGTTTTAAAACACACTCAAACACACACCTATTATATATTGGTCTAGTTATTTTCTTAATCTTTGGATTTTCGAACTCTATGATTTTAAGGTCCGATGGGATGGATGACTAAAATTGAGTGAAATACGATTGTATGTCTTATTTTTCAAAATTAGGGTTTTTGACATTTTGCTTACATCATATTCGGTAGTGAAATTATTAAATGGGAATCTTGCGCATGTGGAGTGGTCTTTTGATCTCGTTTCTCGTTCTTTGCTTTCCTCTTGTTGGAGAGTAAAATCTCAGATTAACACGGCGCCACGTCATTTATCTTTTTTTTTTATATATAAATAAGTGTATTTGATATTGTTGAATGATATTCACTCAACGCCATGTAGAGGTAAAAAGATTCAAAACTTTGGCTTCTTTACCGATAGTAGGTGTCCTAACTAGGTGACCTATTCACATGTTTAACAGATGTTCATGGGATAGAGGTGGAGGCAAGGATAAGCTTCCCTAGTTTTGTCTCCATTCTCTAATTTATTTTTCATTTCACGAAAGTTTTCGTTTAATTCAATAGATTTCTCGTGAAAAATTTATGGAAATCGTGTTTTTCGCAAAGAATTGCTGGCCATTCAGTTTTGTTAATAAAAAAAAATTCAATGAAAATGTTTTGGGTTTTTTTTTTCCATGAAAAATCTCTATTTAAATGCTTAATTTCCAATAAAAAAAACATGAACATTGTAAAAGAAACCAAATAACACTTCATAAGCATATCAAATTAGTTGGTCTTATAACATTTTTTTTTCTTTTTATGTATTATAAAATGGTGAAAACATTATTGTCAATAGAAAGTTATCAAATATATTGTAAATAAATCAATATATGGCGAAACTAGCGGTAGAATACAATACTATAGGATTAGGAATTTCTACAAATTAATTGGCTAGGGTTAAAATAGATTTATTTTATCAAATAATATATAATTTAAACAATAATGTATTTGTAGTTTTAGCATATAATTCAGCATATGTTCTTTTTATTATTATTATTATTATTATTAAGCATATGAATATCATATTTGAACATGACAGTTTTTTTTTTTTTTTTTTTTTTTTTGGTGGCGTTCATAATTAATTATTTTGTCTTTTTTATATTTTTTAGATGATATAAATATAGTTTTATAAAAAAAAATCTTTGGTGTTTTTTTTTTTTTTTTTAATATTAAACATCTGAAAGGTGAGATTTTGACATTTTGATGAAATGTATAATATATATATATATAAATTAAATTATAGCAAAATAAAATAAAATTAGTTTCAAATTTTGTTGAGTTAGAAAACTTTATGGTCTCAAACGTTTAATTATGCTGAGCATAATATACCGATTCATTAGTGTCATTGTTAATATCCATGCATTTATTAAATTTATAAATCTATCCTATATATGGAAAAAAAATGTTATTAGGATAAACTCTTTACCTATACACATTTTTGCATTTATATTTTTGAGTAAATGTATGAAAATTAAAGATTTAAATAGGTATAATTTAAGGGATGTAAAATGAAAATTTCTGAAAAAATGGATTAAAGACAACATGATCTCACATGTTTCTTGAATAGGTTGCCTCACGCACATATGTATAGATTTAAAAATCTTCCACGTGGTCTGTCGTGCATGCAATTCCGAAAACCGGTGAGATTGTGAGAGTTGTATTGTAACATTTTGGATTTAATTGTTCTTCTTTTGGCTTATTCTTCAAAAGAATTTGAGGAATATTCTTTTTAGATACTAATATGGGTAATTTGAAATTATCATATATATATATATATATATAAGAGAAAAAGAAAATGTAATAATAGATTATAAAAAAATTTTAAAAAAATAATAATTGTTTCACATAAAAACAAAGGAAAGAAAAAAGCAACGTTCATCAACCAATTGTCTCAAATACCAATACAAACTATCTCAAATATCAATGCAAACTGCTTATGTAACCGTAATTCTCATTTCACATCTAATATAGTATATAAATATATATTTTTTGAATAATAAATAATAATAAATTTTTTTAGTCAAAATGACAACTAAGAATGATAAAGTAATATTTAATTTTGGGTTAATTGCTATATAACTACCCCTACTACTCTAGGATTTCCTTTTGACAACTCACTAATCAAAATTCGAATGTTGACCGACAAAAATATAAATTTTTATTACGAAAATAAATTGTTTAAAGTTCATTTTTTTCATAACTTCTTTGTAGGGTATGAATTTTTATTCTATTTCTTTCTTCTTTTTTTTTTTTCAAGTAAGGTTTGGTAGATTTAGTGATTTCTCTAAAGGTGTTTAATTATATAGGCTACACAACTTTTGCTTATAATTAAACATCAAATTTAGGTTTTGGTTAATAATTTGTTTGTTTTGGATTTTGGGCTTTGAAAATTGCATTTGTTTTCTCCAAATCTTTTTACAGTAATTGGGCCTAAAGATCACGCTTAAGTCCAATTAATTAAGCCCAAAGGCCAGACTCAAGTCCAATTAAATTAGGCCCAAAGGTTAGGCCCAAACCCATGAAGCCCATTAGGGAGCTCTATAAATTGAGAAGCTCCCTCATTGCAAAGGTCAGCATTTCTACATTTCGAGAGCCATAGATAATTCATCAACACTCAATAAAGACAGCATGTTCGTAACTCCAACTGGGTCAAATTACTATTTTACCCTTGGGTTACCTCTGACTCTTTAAGTACCAGTGCTCCTCTAATGAACAACATGTTTATGATCCAACCAATAAATAGAAATGCTTTTCGAGTCAATGAGAGGGTATGACCCTTTGTTCAAGTCCTGGAGACACCACTTGAGGGAACACTCATCTACTTAATCTCAAAGAGGTAATAAGTGAATTACATCTTGTATTATTATGTTCCCAACTCCCCACTCAGTCTCATCCCAAAATGATAGGCATATTGGGTCAGCGAACTGGCCACCCTCACCCATGTAAATCAAATGACAATCCCTCACAAAAAGGAGTTCATAATATACTCGGGATTAAGACTAAGTCGCCTAGGTCAACTTTCCCAAATTTCTTTATGATGATTTTCATCTATCTTGTAAAATATACAGATTCATGGTTAACTTTCTAAAACAATTTTTTAAAAAAGAAATAAACTTTTCTGTTTTTGATTTTAAAGTAGATAACAAAAATAAAGAAAGAAATAAGTGGAAGTAGCGTTTCATTTGATTTTCAAAATCTAAGAATTCAATAAAAAAATAAATAACCAAAACCCTTTTTTCATACCAATTTGATTTTGGATCTTTCATTTTTTACAATTAAGATTAGTAAACATTCTTCTACATATTAATTTCTTTGTTTTGTTATTTAACTTCAAAAAAAAAAAAAAAAACTAAGCCGATTAGAAAAAGAAAAAAGATTAAGACCTACCAATTTAATTTATAATTTTTTAAAAAAATTAAATTTAATAAATACTTTTCTACCCATTGATTTTTTTTTTTTGTTATTTAAATTAAAAAAATGGTTGTTTTCAAATATATAAAAATAAATTAAAATATTTACAAAATATAGAAAAATTTTAGAATTATCAATGATAGATGCTGATAGACTTCTATCTGTGTCTATCAGTGACATTGATAGATTCGTCTATCAATGTCACTGATAGACACTTATAAATGTCAACCAGTATCTATCAGCAATTTTGTTCCATCTCGTAAATACTTTCAACAATTTTACAATTTGAAATAATTTTCTTTTAAAAATAAGCTAAGCCAATTTTTTAAAAATAATAAATGATTTTTAAAAATTTGTTAAGGTTTAAAAGGGTAAAGGGTATTTAGAATGAGAGAAAATATATGCATGTAAGAAACAACTAAATTAGAGGAAATAAATAAATAATAAAAAATAGGGTAAAGTCAATAGATTATGAAAATGCATATGAATGAATATGATTGGTTTGTTAAGACCCATAATCAAATCAAGGAGTTAAAGAATTAGAATGATTTGAATTTTTTTTTTTAAAGTGTTTAATGTTTAAGAAAGAAAAAAAATTCATTAGGTGTAAAAGCATGTTTTAAGACTTTTTTTTCTCACTTATTTGTTTTTATGATGAAGTTTGAGAAAGTTAAAATCATCTTTGAGATAAATTTTTGAAATAGAAGAAAAATGAGTTTGGTGAACATGACTCAACAGCATAAAAATTCTATTTTTTTTTTTTAATTTTAGAGTTGAACATTAGAGTCCTCCACTCCACATATTATAATTATTTAAATGATGTATAAACATATGTATTTAAATGATGTATAAATATATAATTAAAAAATAATGTATTTGTAGTTTTAGCATATAATTTAGCATATGTTCTTTTTATTATTATTATTATTATTATTATTATTATTATTATTATTATTATTAAACATATGAATATCATATTTGAACATGACAAAGTTTTTGTGGCTTCTCATAATTTATTATTTTGTATTTTTATAAATTTTAGTTGATATAAATATAAAAAAAATCTTTCGTTTTTTTTTTTTTTAATATTCAACATCTGAAAGGTGAGATTTTGACATTTTGGTTGAAATTATATATATATATATATATATATATAAATTATAGCAAAATAAATTAAATTATGTCAATTTTGTTGAGTTAGAAACTTTATGGGTCTCAAAGTTTATTATGCTGAGATTAATATTCGATTCATTAGTGTCATTGTTAACTTATCCATTCATATTTTATTTTTATTAAATACTATCCCTATATATGGAAAAAATGTATAGAGAAACTCTTTACTATACATTTTGCCTTTATATTTTTTAGTAAATTTATGAAAATTAGAAAGATTTAAAATAGTTATAATTTAAGGGATGTAAAATGCAATTTCTGAAAAATGGGATTAAAGACAAACATGATTCACATGTTTCTTGAAAGCTTGCCTAACACACATATGTATAGATTTAAAAATCTTCCACGTGGTCTGTCGTGCATGCAATTCCGAAAACCGGTGAGATTGTGAGAGTTGTATTGTAACATTTTGGATTTAATTATTCTTCTTTTGGCTTATTCTTCAAAAGAATTTGAGGAATATTATTTTAAAATAATAATATGGGTAATTTGAAATTCTTCAAAAGTGTTTATTATATAAGAAAAAAATAATTTTCATTAGGTGTTAAAGCATGTTTTTAGACTTTTTACCTCACTTATTTGTTTTTATGATGAAGTTTGAGAAAGCTAAAATAATGTTTGAGATAAATTTTTGTTGAGTTAGAAACTTTATATTTTATTTTTTGTTATAATGAATGGGTCTCAAAGTTTGTTATGCCTAGAAGATATATTGATTCATTAGTGTCGTGTTAATATCCATTCATATATTACATTTATAAATTTATCAAATATATGAAAAAAAAAATGTTATTAGGAGAAACTCTTTACCTATACATATTGCCTTTATATTTTTAGTAAATTTATGTGTTACACTTTACCTATGGGAGTCAACTTTTCACGTGTAGTTGTTTATTTAAAGAATAATGAAGGAGACGTTTCAAATCTTCACAAAACATATTTTTTTTATAAAAAGAATTTAGGTCGAATAAGTACCATTGGTGCAAACTCTCTGAGATGGAATGCCATAATAAAATTTGTTAAATTGTCTAACTCTTAAAAATCAATGATAATTATTAAAACAAACTATATCATATTTATTTATTGCATGCCAAACAAAAACCAATTTTTCTTTTTAAATTAGAAAAGAAAACACTAAATTAAACTCTAAACAAAAATTATATCAATTTAAATCCTAAACTTTCGTAGATATATCAATTTTACACCCTTCATTACGTTCTTTCTAGGTAAATATCGTGTGATACATATATTTTATCAACTAAATTCCTAAACTTTCATAAACAAATCAATTTAGACTCTCATCTAAAACTTCTTTTGAAAAGTGTCCATGCATCAAGTTTAATCATCTATTTTATTAATTCAACATCTCGAAAAGTCTACACACGTATAAGAATGATGCATCGATAATTTTTAAATGTAATCTTAATAAAGAGTTAAATAATTGATTCACTTATAATAATTTAAAAGATAAATTTTTTAAAAAAAATTATATAATTCTTACAATATTTTTTAAATCAAATCTAAAAAGAGACGATTAATCGGTAAATTTATAAAATTCAAGATTTAAATAGGTATAATTTAAGGGATGTAAAATGAAAATTTATAAAATTCTTGAATAGCTAGCTTCACGCACATATGTATAGATTTAAAAATCTTCCACGTGGTCTGTCATGCATGCATTTTCGGAAACCGGTGAGACGTGAGACTGTGAGAGTTGTAATATTTTGGATTTAATTATTCTTTTTTTGGCTTATTTTTCAAAGGAATTTGAGGAATATTCTTTTTAAATAATAATATGGATAATTTGAAATTATCATATATATAAATATATATTTATTAAATCTGTGGATGGATGATGTTTTACTTTATTTGAAAGAGAAAATAATGGTATGAAACAAAATTTAATAATTATTAAGAAAAAAAATTAACGATTATCTATGTATTATCCTTATTATGTTTATTAATATTGAAATATATCATAAATAGTTGATCATATGTATTACTTCCATCGACAATAATGATATGATATTTTCATAATTGACCTTCTAAACAAGTCAAAAATGACATAAATTACATATCTAGTACGTCAGTTCTGAAAGATACGATAAGAATGTTGATTTCATGATATTCAGATGTCACATGCAGAACACGACATCATACTATAATAGAATATGTTTAATCAGATTTCCAGAAGTGACATCGATAAAAATAGAAACCTTAAAATCTAACAACTCAAAGCATTCACACTCTTAAAAGTTAAAATAAATATTCTTAATCGTGAATATTTATGAAAAGTAACAATTTTGTCTCTTGATCTTTAGTATGTAACAATCAGGATGTGTTTGGAGCAAAGATTATCCTAAATTATGAAAGGCCTAAACTAATACAATCATTAACTTATGGTTTTGAGTCTTTTGACTAATATAACTACAAATTTTAGGAGTATATTGACTAACACATAAAAAGTTTAGGGATATATGTTATTTTTCTTTAGTACATCAAAAACTATATCAAGTGATGGATGGTAAAGAAAAGGAATTCAAATTTGGGTCAACAAAAGAAATAGTAAATTTTGAAGATTCATTTTGAAAAATAGCAAAAAAAAAAAAAAAATCAAAATTAGAAAATCGTAAAATGATTTTTTAAATTATTATTCGAAATTTTTAAATGACCAAAATACCATTATCATATAACAATTATGCAGTAATTCAAAAAATATTAAATTTACAACTGAAAAGAACTAAGATTTTGTTAAACTTTAAAAATAAAAACAACTAAGATTTTGTTAAGGTTAAAAATTAAAAAAAAAAAAATCAAACAAACAAAGATTTTATTAGCATTAAAAAAAATACAATAATTTTAGAACTCACAATCATAACAATCAATGTTTCATTCGAAAATTTAAAAGAGACTTTTTTTTTTTAATCAAACTTGAATTATAATAAAACACAGTTACACAAAAATACCTAATCATTAACCCATGGTACATAACCTTTTGAAAAGTAACTCTGCAAAAAAGTTTAAAATTATAAAAATAAACAATCATTAAATTGAGAAATATTATATTATCCTTAAATACTACTCCATATTTGTATATTTAAACAAATGAAAAATTAAGGTTATTTTATTTTTATTTTTAAAAATTAAGCTTATAAACACTACTTACATCTCCCAGTTTCATACATTGTGATCTAAATTTTGAAAACAATAAAGAGTAGTTCCTAAAAAATTGATTTTTTTTTGAAATTCGGCTAAAAATTCAACAGTATTTAAAAAAAGAAAGATGCAAATCATTATAAAAAATGTAGAGGAAATAAACTATGATAGTGTGGAAACATAATAAATAATAAAAAGGATAAGTGAATCTAGGCCATCAGTGAAGCTCCAGGACGACTTACGAAGCGTTTTGAGCTAAATATTTGAGATAATATTTTTAACTCAATTATAAACAACTTTGTAGAATGAAACTTTTTAAGATGAGGCCTGGAAATTGAGTTATATAATTTTGAAGGTTGAACTGAAAATTGTTGAACAAGCAGGCAGCTGCTTGAATTGGGGCCAATGATGAAGTTTTGAATCTCCAGATTAAACGACGAGGAATTGTGAGCTGAAATTTTAAAGTAATGTTGCTAACTCAATTCTAAACATGTTTGTAGAAGGAAGTTTCTTCAGAAGAGGGCTGGATTTTGAGTTATGAATTTTTGAAGTTGTCACAGAGGATCTGGGCATAAGCAGACCGCTACTTAGGAAGATGCTTAGGCAGCTCAAGAGCGAGAGGTGGATCTCGCTAGGGACGGGAATCTCGCTGGTTTGCACTGGATCTTGCTGGTTTTGCATTAAAACTCGCTGGAAAGTGCCAAATCTCGCTGGGAAGGGTAAATCTCGCTCATAGGGATGATCTCGCTCATGATGATTTTCTCGCTAGTCATGCTGATTTTGTTGATAAAAGTTCCATTAGTAAATGAACTATTTGAGGTATTTTGATAAGAGACGTATAACCCGTTAAGAGGCCAACGAGCTGTGATGACTTACTGTTTTAATGATTTAGAAACTACGATTTCTTGAAGATATTTATTAAAGAAAAAGCAACAGTTCATCTCAAATATCAATTCAAACGGTTACATGTAATTCCCATTTCACACCTAATATAATATATAAATATATATTTTTGGAATAATAAGTTTTTTCTTTCTAGTCAAAATGACAACTAAGATGATAAAGTAGTATTTAATTTTGGGTTAATTGCTATATAACTACCCCCACTATTCCAGATTTTCCTTTTGACAACTCATCTTCATTCACCAATCACAATTCCAATGTTGACTCACAAAAATATGAATTTTTATTTCGAAAATAAATTGTTTAAAGTTCTTTTTTTTTTTTTTTTTAAACTTTGTATGGTTTGAATATTTATAGCTTTTGTGATATATTCTATTTCTTTTTCTTTTTTTTTTTTCAAGTAAGGTTTGGTAGATTTAATGATTTCTCTAAAGGAGTTTAATTATATAGGCTACACAAATTTTGCTTATAATTAAACATCAAATTTAGGTTTTGGTTATTAATTAGTTTGTTTTGGATTTTGGGCTTTGAAAATTGTGTTTGTTTTCTCCTAATCTTTTTACAGTAATTTTCATCTATCCTAAAGAAAAATTTACATTCATAGCCAACTTTGTGTAGCTCACTCTATCATCCAACTAAAGAAACTCATCAAGAAGAATCAAGAACTCGAACTTGATCTTCTGATGCATCAATTGCATCAAGGTCATCATATTTCCCAACTCATCAATGGGGAATTGCTCGCATTGTTCTGGATGGTCGGAGAGAGAATAAGAGACTGCCAAAAACGAATCGAGTATCATCAACAGGTTCATCGTCTTCCTTCTCCTACTGAATTTGTTCCTTCTAACTCTCATCTGCTTGAAATAGGGAACAATGAGATGGATCTTGTTGATAATGGAAGGAATTTGATGGATCAATGGTTTATTGATATGTTGATGAATTCGAATGATAAAATTGGGAGAAGTAGTAGCAATATGGCAGGGGAGTTAAGGTTTGTTCAATCAGAAGTGAATATGGGCGATTTGATGAATGGAGAAAATTTGATGGTGGGAATCAGCGAATTAGGCGGAACGGAAACGATTATTGTTGAAGGAGATGGCGATGAGAACATTTTATTATCGGAGTGAAATTTTGGGGTAAATGACAATTCTGGAATGTGTGAGATTGAGAAGCTTGTGAACGACATTAATGGCGTTGGTGTTGAGGCTACTGTTAGTCATATGGATTTCACTCACCAAGCGGGTTTTGGAATCGGTGGTGACGTCAATGGTGGAGACCCTATGGGGAGTTTGTACTCCGATGCCTGCTACTACGGCGACAGTGGTGGTGTAAGGATTGATGTGAATGATGATGTAGAGATGTTGCTTCAAGGATTGTTTGAAAGTGAAATAAGCTGCAACAATGGAAATGGAAATGGAGATGAAATTCAACATGGAAATGGAAATGAGAATCAGAATAATGAAGGTGAAGACGTTGAATATGATCTTCTAAGTAAGGAATGGCAAAACAAATTTACTCCATGATTGCTTCTTCTTAATTAAGTTCTAAATAATGGAGGAATTTGAGGGTTACTCCAATTTTCTCTCTCTATATATATAAAAATATTATGATGGCATGAATTATGATCTAGTGTCTAAAGAAAATAGAATAATGTGTTAGTTTCTTATGAGTAGTTAAAATCTAGTTCTCTTTTTTAAGTGTGGATTAATTGAAATATTTGAGTAGTCTACTTAAGCATTTTTTAGAGATTAAAAAAAAAATATATGATCATCATGGCTAATGATCACTATTTTAGTATTTGTCCAGATAATTTTGTATCAAGTTTGTCTAAGTTAATTGAGTGAAGTTTAAATTGTCTCTTTTTATAAGAATTTAAATATCTGATTTTTCATATATTATTGATATATACTTATTTAGTGAATTCGATAATTCGATTTTCGATCTCTCGCAATTTTTTTATAATATTTGGAATGGAAGAATAGAACGGCTTGAATGCATGAACTAGGTTTATTTTAATAAAATTATAAATGTTTTTATTATTATTATTATTATTATTATTATTGTAACTCCCACAATGGTCTCGCATGCATGTAATTATAGAAGATGGTGAAACGTGAGTACATGAGGGTGGCAATATTTTGGATAATTATTCTCTTTTGGCTTATTCTTGGAATTTAAGGAATATTCTTTTTAAATAATAATGGGTATATTTTTTCTAGGAATAATAATGGGTATTTGAACCATAGAACATATTTGAAATCTTATAAACATATTATTAAAAAATGAGAATGACTGATATTTTAAATTAATCTCATTTTGAGGTATATCTCGTCTTGTTTTGGGAGTAAAGAGAGACAATAATGATACGAAACAAAATTTAGTAATTATTTGAGAATATTTGTTGGTTAGCCATGTGTTATTTTTACTATGTCTATTAATATTAAAATATATTATTAATAATTACAATTATGTATTACGTTTGATTGATAACGAACGATATGGTATTTCAATAATTGAAAATCTAAACAA
>NW_028326243.1:0-5000 GCF_027475165.1 Benincasa hispida
GCAAAAAGGTGCTACATAATGCAACAGACTCTCTGTTTTCATTTCTGAATCTCTCACGTTTTTCTTTGCCCCTCGACTCTCCTAAACTCCCACCCTCCAATCCACCCCCCAGAAGAGGAAGGTCCTAACAAAGGAGAATCTTGGAAAATAAGTATGGATGCGTCATTCTCCTATTTATAAACCAAATATATGAAGTGATACGCTCAATGGACATACATCTGTATCCCTAATCACTAAAAATGGAAGCGAAGTGAGAAAATTAAAGTAACTTCTTTAACCCGCTGAACCAATGTAGATAAGAAATACAAAAGTAATTACCCCACAGCTATATAATCACTATTGAGACCAAAAAGTACTCTTTCAACACATCTTTCATCTAATCCTCATCCTCAGAATCTGTAAAGAAAATACATGAGAGAAACATTTCAATATTAGTTAAAATCGTAGTAGGCCTTTATCTTGTTCTATCAATATATCTTTCTTGATGTAAAACTACATATACATGCACTTCTTTTTGCCATAAATTTTTAGATCCCTTTTTAAGGTTTCCATCCAACTGCCTTTTAGTTAGGTTAATAATAATACAAATCATGCTGAAACTCTTTCCATGAAAAATGAAATTAGATGAATAACTTTAAGAAATTATCCTACATTAATCTAAGATTCTCAGACAGTAGTTGGAGGAATTCCCCTTTTCTTATTCGATTAATGAGAACATTGAAGTGCATCAGTAAAGTTATGTTACGTACCAGATCTTATATCCTCTCCAACTTTTCCCCTATTTTTCAGCTGTCTACTGATCATAGAGCATATGAGTAACCACCAGTATATGTGGAACACAAGCAACATCAACAACATCGTGTTGAAAACATAGTATATTAATCTGGAATTCACATCTGATAACTTCAAGTACTCACAGAGATCATAGCTGAAAAGTATCCATCACAACATCAGATACGCAAAAGAGCTATTAAGCCTAATCTTCAAAGATAAATCAGACACTAGGAGCACAAACCTTGTTGCTTTTATAACCCAGAAGGGGAAGAATATTAGCCGCAATATGAGCCATGAAATGGCAAAAAATCCAAAGAAAACACTTGCTCCAAGTTCTTTCTCAGAATATTTAAAAACCTTAGCAGCTTCCATGAAGACATCACTTGCATCATGTAGCGCAAGAATAACCGATCCAATCTGGAAAAATCTGCAAAATTGTGTACAAATTCTGATTTAAAATGTTATCAATTATTATAATCGGTCTACATTTCCATCATAAGAAATACAGAGAAACAATGAATAGTCGATCAATTTTTGGCTAAACACACCCAGAAATAGCCACACACACACACACACAAAAAAAGGGGGTTCCAGAAGAGGCTTTAAAACAAAATTTTGACCCCTGATTACACAACATAATCAAGGTAAAACGAAAAAGGAAAAGCAACTCTAGAGCCCCAAAATTGAGGCTATAAGAGGTTTGATCACAAAAAACATCTGAAGACTTTTGTTTGACATGAGCAAGTCTTAGCATTTCTTTCAATCCAAATAGAGTTCTAAAAAAATAATAATAAATACCACCATCGTAGTTGATATCTATATGCTCGTTGTTAAAGGATTATTAACTACCAGATCAGGTCTACCGTCAAAATCCAGAAAAAGGAACAAACATGCTTCTATCAAAATTTGAGTGGAAATGTGAAAAGCCCTTTTAGTTTTGTCTTAGTCTTTAAAGAAAAACAAAGAAACTTTATAAGATCCAAACAATCTTTTTCAAAAATAGATGACATTTAAACTTGAATATCTCCTTGTTCTCGTAGCGTGCTCTAATTTTATATTTAAGGTGATGCACGGCAAGAATGTCATCTTGCAAATTATCAAAAAGTACATTGCAACCTTTCAAAATAACAGTATATGAACTCAACGCATAATTAGGATGAGCAAGTCAGCCATAACAATGCGGGTTTTTAATCAAATAAACTTCAATTCAGAAGGTTTCCGTCACTTCGTAAAAAGATACTAGAATGATAAATGTCAAAGTGAAACTACGAGATAAAGTACTATTTACAACCAAATATATATATATATATATATATATACACTTAATTGACTCCACAGAAAATTAAAGACATTGCTTCTACAAATACTCAAAACAACAGATTAGTATCATGTTATTGAAGATTAATTTGAGAGATAGAGAAAGTGAATAGGCCACAAAATAGCATTAGTTCAAATGCAATAGCCTCCAACAAGAATAGCTTTGAATCTTTGATCTATTCTATATCAAACATTACGAGATCTTGAGACTGGTCGCCACCTTTCTCCCAAGGAAAAAGAGAAAAAGAAAAAGAAAAAGAAAAGAAGCAGCAGCCCAGCAACAATATGACAAGGCCCATAAAATCATAAGTGGGGAACAGATTCTGGCATGGTTTTCCCAATCTGTGAAATGGCCACCAACATATTTCTAGTTATTAGTAAATACTACTAGCTATTTGAACTTGTAGAAAACAACTTTAAGAATACCTTGTAATATATGAATATCCAATCAAGACGACAGTAATTACATGATGAGACATCATGACGGAGAAATCCTTTCTCCGAGTCTCCCATATAAGAAGTGCAGCGATGCTATATAAGTAGAACCCACATTGGCACATATAGAGCAATTTTAGAGGAAGTCTGCAAAAAGAAGTGTAGGGGATCAGTTCATATACAACTAAAAATCTTTAATTCATTTGGATGTATTCCTCAAAAGTAATAATCCACTTTTCTATCCAAAAAAAAAGAGTATTAATGGACTAAAGTTAGAAGTAAAAACTTCAACTTCTTAGTATTAAAGTTGCCATAATAAGGAAGATGAAGAATGGAGCAAAGAGCCCAAATGCACTAATGCAGGAAAAGAATTCTTCAAAAAATATTGAGGAAAAGTATTCTTCAAAAAATATTGAGGAAAAGTAATCTAGGTGGAAGAAGACGCCGACTCACTTCAAGCATTTCTATCAACATTACCAATACATACAGCAAGTTAGATCTACTAGTTGACAAAAAGATGAAGTTCCTCAATTAAATTAACATCAAAGAATGTAAACCACTCACTGCAACTCTTGATTTGGCCAGCCTTTGAAGTATTGATTTGAATCTCTAAACCATGGTTCATTGTATGCAATTTTTAGAATGCATATTTCAACTGTGCCATAGTATGCTAGTTTCCACATTGATTCTGAACATTTTACGACCTTTGATTGGGTAGCTTCATCAAGTTTGAGTGGAGCAGCTCCTTTGCTCAACAGCCAAATGGCCAACCTCTGAAAACATAACAAGTAGAAATGTAGAATAACATCATCACTTCCCCTTTCTTAATAAGTAACAGAGAAATCTTATTGACAATGCTAAAGAACCAATTAGAAAAAGGGTGATAAGGAATCAACCCACAAAGTTCAGAGAATTACAAAAAGGTTCCTCTAATTGGCAGAAACTGAAAAAAAACCTACAGTTACAAAATGCTTTGGCAAAAGACCTCTGGAGAGAAGCTCTACGGCATGGAACAGTTTTCCCAATCACATTTTTACTTTCAACGGAAGAAATGTCAAGTAAATAACAATGTGAATTTTTTTATAGATAGGAATAACAATGTGAATTTCAAAAGTCAACCAAATATGTTAGCACTTCTAAGGGAGCATTTGGGCCAAGGAGCGAAGTTGTTTAGTCAAACTCATGGGCCCATAGTGCAAGGAGTTAAAAAATTGCAGAACTGATGTTAATAACTTGTGGGGCCTGCAGTGGGTTTAAAAACTCCTTAGGCCAAACAAGGAGTGGAGTTAATAACTTCACTCCACCTCACCCACCCAATTCCTCCCCCCCCCCCCCCCCCCCCCCCAAACACCCCCTAACCAAATGGCAACTAGAATGCTTCATTAGCCTTATCACAGTTATAATCTATGTGTTCTTCTTATCACTTGAGTGCATCCATTTGGAGATAATAAAGCATGGGCTTTGTATTCTCTCAGTGGAAGAACAAACAGTCAAGGACAAGATGCTGTCAGTGGCTCATCGCAATCATCAACTTGGGAACAAGAGAGTGGGACCTGCATTTTGGTAACTTTACAGGTCAGCCTAGTTTAACCTCTTCCCCATCAAATGCATTCATCTTTTCCCATGAGTTGAGCAGTGAGAATAATGCAAAAGGTGGGAGAATCATCACTGTTCACACTACCTAGAGCTTGACCTCTACCATTTTTCTTTAACCATAGTTATAATCTTTACAAGGAGGCTACCATGGATATGAATAATTTATCTCGTGTTTCCATTTTGAACCAACACTTGGGTAGAATGTATTTCTGATGAGAAGTGGCATGACAGGAAATTCCATTCAACTCCACTTTTTGTAGAGGATTAGGACGATCTTTTGAGGACAAGTGTAAGAGGTGGGAGGAGGTTTAGAGGCTAACCACTTCAACGATTACCTTTAGCTACTTTTCTGATGCCTAGATTTCTGTTCATCCATTGCCCTAAATAAAAGCCAGTAAAAAATCTTCTATCGCAATAATTTTTGCTGTCTGGAATTGAATTTCGTCTTAAATTTGGCTAGCAGGACAAAGATAAAATTTCCAAAATTCCATCAAGGATAACCAACTAAACTTCTGAGACATCATTGAAAATAATTGAGACAACAAATCCTGATACATATTATTTACAACCCCGAGTATTTAAGGCACCAGATGGCTCTATAATAAGACGACTAAACTAAGTAAACGTTGAACACACCACCAATTAAGTTCAGTAGAGAACTAGTATTTCAAATTCGAGTACAATTACAGCGTTCTTAATGTCTCACTTAGAAGCAAGTAGCACAACCTAAGACATTTCAAAACATTTTCCATCACATCTTCAATTCTTATACATTTCCACCATCGCACAAAACAATTCATCAAACCTAAATATAAATAAATTGCTACATAATGATCGGAATCCATATCAATAAAAAAACAAACAAACAAAATTGCAGT
>NW_028326244.1:0-5000 GCF_027475165.1 Benincasa hispida
CCAAAATATTTGTAAAGTAGAGTTGGGACTTTTATTCCAATGATAGGAGAGGGGCAACCCCACACCAATATTTCAAGTCTTCAAAACATACACAAAGACTTTGCCTTTCATTTTTTGCCCATTTAATGCTCTCCACTTTTTGCTCTTTTCACCATTCTATTTCCTTTCAAAATCCTCATGATCTCCACTTTACCTTTTTATACAACTAAAAGTTGACTTACAAAAGAGTTATATATATATGTTCAAGTTAACTAATTAAATCAAGATGAAATAATCATCAATACAATCTTTTATAGTTTGTATTATTTGATAGGTATTTGCACTCTAAAAAGTGTCTAATACTTAAGGTCTTGTTTGAGAGTTTTTTTTCTTTTTTTTTTCTTTTTTTTAAAAAAATTAAACCACATTACTTCCATCTCCAACTTTCTTTCTTTGTTATCTAATTTTTATTTATGGTTTAAAAAACCAAGCCAAAATTTGAAAATTAAAAAAAAGTAACTTTCAAATTTTGACTCTATTTTTTTTTTAATTATTGACAAAAAATAGATAACAAAGTATGAAGAAAAAAAACAAAAATTAAAAACTAAATGATTACCTAATCGAGTCTAAATTAATAAATTTTTTATGTCATCAATTAAGCTTGTGCATATAATAGGTTAAACAATTTTTGAAATTTATGCTCTAACTTATTTAATTTTACATTCAATTATCAAATTACATTAATTATTGTAAAATTATTTTTTGTCATTGTGTGTGTGTGTTTTTTTTTGGGCTAAAATAATTTGGAGGAACAAAGTTTCCCATACATTATGTCATGTAAAAAGTGATGAGGAACTTTCCATATGCTTTCATTTTCCCACTAAAAAAACATCTTTTTAGGTGAACCTAAAGGCCATTAGTAATTAGTACTAACACACACACAAAAAAAAAAAGTAATTAGTACTAACCACTCAAACTAATTAAAATTTAATTAATTGATATCATTAACCACACAAACTTTTTTTTTTTTTGAAAAGGTATTAACCACACAAACTTGAGACTTTGGATTATAAATTTTGTGGAAATTGATTTAATGGGAGTCGCCCAATTTCATTTGTCGGTGATTGATTAGTTAATTAATCTTTTTGGTTTATTTAATTAATCCCTACCTTCACCGCCCAAATCTATATTGATGAAAAAAAAGAATAGATTAGATATTAAAAAAAAAAAAAGGCTTTTTATTGTTTTGGTGATGTAAATTCATCAAATCATGTATTAAAAAGATCAACAAATTATGTGTTAGATATGATGAAAGGATTGATTATATTAGGTTAAATTATAATTACCTTTCAACTTTTTGTCATTGGTTTCGAAATTATTATACTTTAAAAAGTTCAAAGGTTACTCTTAAACTTTAATTGACGTTTTAAAAATATCTTTAAAGTGTAGTTCTGGATAGAAATTAAGATATGAAACAGTATAGTAATGACTTAGAACAAAAAATTGGTTCAACATATCATTTTAGATCATCATCACACAATTTAAATTTTGATCTCTATTCAAAATTTCAAGAGCAATTATTTTAAATGACAAAATTAGTTGAAATATTTTCAAATATAACATAATGTCACTCTATCAATGATAGACATTAATAGACATCTATCAGTCCAGTCTCAATAATAGACATTGATAGACTGTCTATCGGTGATGTCAATGACTATCATGTGATATTTTGGCAATTTGGAAGCTATTTTTTGAAATCTTATTCATTCGTCATAAATATTTTTCGGTCTAAAAGTCACTTCGAAAACCTTACTTAGCGAAAATTAACATATAGTTCTTCCTTTGAGATCAGAAGTTTAGATTTTCTTCTTTTAAAAAAATTTAAAAAGAATCCAAAAGGTCAAACTATTGTAATGAGTCTAAAATAGCAAAAAGAGTAAAGCTTTTCAGTAATATATAAAAACTCTTTTTTTTTTTTTTTTTAAAAAAAAGAAATAACATAATCAAGTAGAGAAATTATCACATATAGAAAAATGTCAAATTATTTAAAGAAATAGCAAAAAAAAAAAAAAAATTGATAGACTTCTATTAGTGTCTATCACATAGTATTAATGATAGATTTCTATTGGTTTCTATCACTGACAGACACCGATAAAGATTAAATTTTATTATTTTGTATAAATAGTTTTCTTTATTTTTCTATTTTTAAAAATCTCCCGATCAAGTATATACTTTAAAAGTATTTAATCATGCAATTAACATGTTTGAGAGTTATTTTAAAAGGTTTAAATTACTTTTGTTATGTTAAAAAACTTATCAAAAAATATTTCGAAACATGTTTTTTTTTTGTTGATGATTTGAATTCAACATGTGTTAAAAACGAACTTCAAAACATTAAATTAATTTTGAATGATTAAAGCCACGATATTTTATGGTGATTTTACATATGAAAAAAAAATGATTTTAATCATTTCAAAATTACGTAATTATTCTAAATACTGCAATAGTTTTTATAAATAATTTAACCCACTTAATTAAAAACAACTTTCACTTATTTATTCACACATAGTTAGCTATTTTGACTCTCAAACCTCATCCTTGACAAAATAAGTCATTAGGAAAAAAAAAAACCCGATAAATGCAATACGAAATTATAAGACACATTATTTAAAATAATTAGATGAAACAATATGTTAATAATATAAAATTATATATGTACCCAGTATATAAATAATTAATCCATTGATACAATAAAATGATAGGGGTGCTTGTTCACAATCACAGACACACATTAAAATTTTTAATTTGATTTGATGTGTTAGTTTGTCCATTATATGCAGCCCTCATATGACCAGTCCTAAAGTTGGGGTGACAATGTCACATATTTATTATATGCCTAAGTCAATGATAATGACACAAACCCACAAAATCATTATTTTAAGTATTATTATTACTATTAGTATTAGTAGAGGAGGAAAAAAACAATAACAATTTAAACTAACTATTTTCACTCGATTACATTTAAAATCAATTTCCGACCACTTAGATAAAATATTATTTTTTTTAAAAAAAATCCTATTAAAGTGACAAGAAAAATTATCACGTCATATTTCTTAAGTAAGAAAAAATGAAAGAAGATGAAAAGATGAAAATGCTATGTAATACTATCTATTTGATTCTAATATTTCCTTCTAATATCGTGTTAATCTATATGCACTTAAAAAAATTTCTTATACACATGTGAAGATCAATGGCGGATCTAAAATTTCAAGTGAGTGTATAAATATATATAAGGTTTAAATTTCTAAATCATTTTTGTGGTTAATAGATTCTTAAAATAAGTATATAGAACATTAGTATTTAAAAGGAACACGTGTCTCTATCCCTTTAATAAATTATACATGGTAAAGATTATGTATTATAATTTAGAAATAAAGGTAGATTATAATGATTGATACACAATTATTAATCTACACTTTTCATAAGTTACTTATTATTATTATTTTACAAATGCATTGACCCTAAATGTGAACCCCTTGAGATTCTTTTTTCCAAAAATTTATTTGGCTTATTATCATGCCAATTTATTATACCCTTTTTTCTTTGTGTTGGCTTGTCATTTTTGCTTTGTAAATATTTGGAGTGTGGAAGTTAATAGGAAAGAGAGAGGAGAGTGTTTTTGGGGTCAATTGATTGTCCTTGCATGGTCAAAAAGGTACAACTCTCTCTTAGATGTTTTATTATTATAAGTTTATTACATGACAAAACAATATTTCTTAAGTTAGAATTGATTTTTTTTTATATATATATTAAAAAATTATTTCAAATGATAAGTTTATCAGTATTCATCATCGATAGATTTTGAAATTTTATTATATTTTATAAATATTTTAGTTTATTTTTTTTATATTTAAAAATAACCCTCTCTATATATAATGAAATGGAGTAAAATTTTCTTTGAAAAATAACCCTCTCTATATATAATGAAATGGAGTAAAATTTTCTTTGAAAAATAACCCTCTCTATATATAATGAAATGGAGTAAAATTTTCTTTGTCGACGCATTATTAAGTTTTAAATATAATGTAGCATTTTATTTAATGTACAAATTTATGCTAATTTTTAGCAAAGAAATCGAGGGTCTATATTTGATATATGAGATTACTTTAGGACACAAGAAATAAAAGTGAATTTGTTAATGAACTGGTTAAATTTGTAAAACTCAATTGATTACATATTACAAAACCCTTAAATTGACAAATAAAATAAAAAAAAAAAACCCAAGTTTTTAGTAAATTTATGTGCACTATTGTTCATTTAGGAGGTGTTACGATTGGCCTCTATGTTTAATCCATTTTTCATTTTAGTTTTTGAGTTTTAAAAATTTTATGTTTAGATCCTAAACAAATTTACGTTTTTAAAAACCTAATTTTAAAATTTAGTATTTTAACCGTCATTTTAAACTACTCTCTAAAACTCATTTTCATTTTTATAAAAAAGTAGATTAAAAAAATAATTTTACAGAAGCTCCCTCTATATATAAATTAAAGAGAACATTTTTACCCTTACAAGACTTTCTTCTTCTTCTTCTTCTTCTTCTTTTTTTTGGCCTATGAATTGAGTAGTATATGCAATTAAGGTCACGTTTACCATATAATAATCAAAATTTGTGTAATTGAAATGAGATTATGAATAGTAAATTAGTGGATCTCACGTAATTTTCGATTATAAATTTTGAAGATAGGACACATGGTTCGATTAGACGGGATCTACTTTTCTTTAGATTACTATGGGTGGATTACATTTTACATAAAATAAACATGACCTAATTAAACGATATCACTCAAATTGACATGACTTAACCAATTGAATATACTCTAGTTGATGTGTAGAAAATATCACACAGCGTTAAAAACACGAAAAAGACGCGTTATCAAAACAAAGTCAAGCGAAAATCGAGGTAAAAGAGGGGGGAAAAAAAGGGTTTGATAATTGATATTTGGCATTGAAAAGAAAAG
>NW_028326245.1:0-1000 GCF_027475165.1 Benincasa hispida
AAATAGAATAGGGAGGTGACCAGGTGTAACTTGTAAGTAAATAGTAAGACCATTTTTATTTTATTGTTTTTAAGGTTAAGGGTGGTATTAATTTCACTTTTAAAAGTTTAGAGGTATTTTTGCATTTTTTTGTTCATATATTAACAGTAAGAGTATTTTTTAATATATATATTTTTTTAAATTTAATGGTATTTTTGAAATACTTAAAAGTTTAAAGGTATTTTTTAAACAAAATATTAACGGTTTCCATCTAAATTTAACAGTACAATTTTTTTGAACTATTTTTAAAAACTTAAAGGTATTTTTTAAACTTTTGATAGTTGTGCAAAGTTGAAGGAAATTTTTATAATTTAGCCTTGATATATTATTTTGGTAAAAGAATGAATATTTCATAGGAACAACAAAAGAAGGTGAAAAGTTTAAAATAAAATAAAGGTTTAAATCCTATTTTAATCCCTACACTTTGAATCTTGTTTTATTTTGATCTATAAACTTTAAAACATGTTTGTTTTAATCCCTAAACTTTTTATTTTAGTTCATAATATTAAAAATATGTTAACTCTTTACGAGAAGTGTGAGGGAGCTTGTATTTTTGGATGAGTTGGCTTTAGATATATTAAGTAAGATGAAAGTGAAGTAAAATGATAACTAATAGACGTCAAAATACTGAACGATCAAAATTTTAAACTAAACCCGTCTTTTAAATTCTCTAGTTTTGTTATCTTATTTAAAATTGAAATACTAGATTTTTTAGTCTAACTAATTTTGATAGTTTAATTATCCAAAAATATAAGTCATTTTGTCATTTTATAAAAAATTTAACAAAATCTTAATATATCAAAGGCCAAAATAAAAATTTTTAAAAATTCAAAGATTAAAATAATTATTTTAAAAATTTAAAGATTAAAATAAAATAATATTTAAAATTTAAGAACTAAAAAGAATATATTTAAAAGTTTGTCCTAAAATAAAACATTTGTCCCATTTAAACTTAAAATAA
>NW_028326246.1:0-36000 GCF_027475165.1 Benincasa hispida
TCTATGCAATAGCTGCCTCAGTATTGCAGAAGAGGAAATTGATTATAGAGAAATACAACAGCATGGACGAAATTATAAGGGAATGCAACAGCATGGCTGGGCAACTCGATGTATGGAAACTATTAGACGATGCTCATGATTTAGTGGTCACCCTCCATGAGAAGATTGAAACTTCGTTTGACGAGTAAATGCTCGATCACGTTGGGTTGCTAATTTACGTGCCATTCTTCTG
This sequence comes from Benincasa hispida, assembly GCF_027475165.1. NCBI lineage: Eukaryota > Viridiplantae > Streptophyta > Magnoliopsida > Cucurbitales > Cucurbitaceae > Benincasa > Benincasa hispida. Next base: position 233 of record NW_028326246.1, read on the forward strand.
CCTGGATCCGTATCTCTAGGCTTCTGCTCCGAGAAAGCACATCCCTTTGCTTATTCGAGGGGGTAGCAGGCGGCAGGATGTTTCTTTTGCTCACTTTCTTAATAGCTCACTGAAGCTCAATGAAGTTGTACTGACAGATTTTAATGATGAATCACTATATAATTGGCATTATATTGCATCCTCACCCTTCATCTATTTCACAGTGGCTGCCGTAACATCAGTAAACGGGAGTAGTGTATTGGGATGCACCAGTCAAATGAATTTTGAATACTAGAAAATATCTGGTTCTTGGTGTATCTTTTAGCTGGAGTAATAATCATAACTTCCGTTCTCGATCGATGAGTTAATTTTTTTGTTAACCTTGCTCGTGTACCTCTAATCTGTTTCCAGTTGACCAAGATCTATATTCAAGTGGTTTAGTAGATATCTTTTGAGGGTTTTTTTTTTCCTTTCTTCCCCCTGTTTTTGACCATGTGATAACTTCTTTCAAACTGTCTAATCCTTTTGTGTGAAGAAGTTATTGCTAACCCTAGTATTCGAGGTAAGCCATGGAAGTTTGAAAATGGTTAGAAATAATCTTAAAATATTGTCAAAAATAATCCTAAAATGTTTTTATCTTTCATAGTTAGTACTCGTACTCGTTTGGAGAATTCATTGAAATAGTTTTTCTTCTTTCATTCTAGTTGAGATCAATTTCGATATTTTACCAAGAAAGCTAAAAAAATTGATGATTTAGATGTGCGATGAAAAGAAGTAAACTTTTTATTTCAACATCGGGGTTAATTTTGGCCGAGAAAGATCAATAAAAACTATTTTAATGAATTCTGAAAGATTTTTTTTTTGAGTTACTTTTTTAACATTTTAAAATCTTGTCATAATAAAATTGTTCGTTCGTCTTTAGAAGTCTCAGTTCAACAATACAATGGTGAGGTTTGAATATGATATGCAGTAAAAGATCCTTATTGACCAAACTCTAATCGATAACATTTCTTTTTGTTTTTATTTCCACAATTTTGAACATGAGCATCTGGAATTGGCACAATTTTCAAAATGTTTTCATAATTGATGATACAACCCCAACAATACATCAATGTTCTTAAATACTAGAATTGAATGTCAGTTAATTGATTGATCTCAATTCATGTCTCATAAAAATGGTCCAAACTCATCCTAAAGATTCTTGGTCAAATCAATGTGGTCATTCAGACAAAATTGTTCGGTGGAGTTGGCGATCGACCAAATTCTACAGCATCAATTTTTATACTCGTGTGAACAGTTTTTTCAACTTTTGCCTGCTTTCCATCTGTTTAATTGTCATTGAAAAGTTTGTTGGTGTTGGGAACTTGCAAGGTCTTCCCAGGGTAACCAGCAGTTTCCACAATGAGTTGCTTTCTCAAAATTTGTGAATTGAGCAGTGGTCTTCATTAATGCCCCTTTGCCTTTGACATCAAAATTAACCGATTTTAGTCTACATGTATTCAAACTATAATCACACAACCAAATAAACAACATAGACGCCTTCGATGCTGCGATGATTCATGCATAGTTGAACATAATGATATTGCGATATCCGGTCAATGATAATGGTGGGCACGATTGAAACAGGTTTCGATGTGAATGAATAATATAGGATTAGTAATTTGCAACAGTGAATGAAAAACCATACAGAATCAAACTCAATTGTAAAGCATTCATCCAAAGATGTTAAAGAGAATGAATACAAGGTTACGGTGAAGAATATGTTTTGATGATGCAGTTTGATTCAATTTGTCAAAGTATTTTATTAAGTTCTAACTCATACAGTAACAGATAGCTGCAATATTTTTATCTGCTTGAAACTTGATGCATTCTAAAAGTTATCAAGAGTTTGCAGCTTCTCTACATCTTGAATATGCATAAAATTCGGTCTAAACTCTAGACTACAAAGCTCTTTCTAGATTCAACTTTTACTGGAAGAGAAAAAACTCATGCAGATTGGGGGATGAACCTTAGCCAAGGCAAGAATTGATGAAGGGAGAATCCATAAACCTTCTCCACATATCAAACCAGAAGCAACGGCCGGAACCATCAATTCAGCCTTTCGACGATTTAGATAGTGCCACACGAACACGATCAGGCTCCCCACGCACATATCGATCGCAAAATAAGCCCCAACGAGGAAAGGCACAGCCATGGCCATTGGCAGTGGGATCCATTTCCCGATTTTTTTAGGGGTAAGATCTCTCATCAAGTTGGCTACTATGGCAAAGCTAAAGAACCCATAACACAACTGCAAGCAATGCTGTGGCAGAGCTGAGAAACCTTCAACTCCTAAAATAGCCATGTTTCGATATATGATGGCATATGGGACCTTGTATTCACCATCTGGGTTGGCGAGATCGAAAGCCTTGTAGAACATAAAGAATGTGAGAGGAGCTACGATGCAGCCTATGGCTGTGCCAATAGCTTGGCTTAAAAGCATGGCTCTTGGAGATGTAAGTGTGAGATGGCCAGTCTTGAAATCATGCATCAAATCAGAAGAGATGGAAACAATAGACTTGATCAAACCACAACCTACAAGTCCTGCAACTACACCATCATTTTTACCAGCCATGGCAGCAAGCACAAACAGAGCCACTTTCCCATAGTTATAAGCCATATTCATATCAGTTAGACCTGCACCATATGCATTGCAAAAGCTAAGAGACGGCGCCAAAGTATAGGCAACAACTATGTAGTACCACTTGACCGCCGGGAACATGATTGGGATAACAATGATAGAGACAATGGAGAAGAAGATGTAGCCTGTGATTGCCACCCATATCGGAATACCATCTCTCAAGAACACTTCATTTCGTCGATGATCATCAGAAGTTTGGATTGAATCATCCGGGACTGCATCCATGAAAACACTATGTCATAATTAATGAAAGGAAACTTGGGAATGGCACATCTACTATCATCCCCCAGCACAAGTTGCAGAATTATGCATTAAGCTAGTGTACATTGCTACAAGTGGTGAGAGCTGAGAAGTAACTTGCTAAGATAGAGCAGACACAACAAATTGAAGGATAGAATCATCAATTTACATGTTTTCAGCTTCTTGTTGGTTGCTTTTGCATACATGCTTGAGCCAGTGAAATACAGAATCTTAAGGAAATGATAAAGCCCATCTCCAAGTATCAAAGCAATTGATACAAATACCTGCACAAAACCAAGCAAGGGGACAAGAAAACAGAATTCAGTACAAATTTTAATTATGATGTCCTGAGATTGTGTAAAATAAACACCCCATTTCCTATTTTATACCTTGTAACCATTGAGGCTTTTCATACTACTCTCTGGAAGAGATCCAGGATACCATTCCCCTTTAAGTCCCTTCATTAAGGGCCACATTATGCCCCAAGAAAGAATTGCACCAAGAAGTAACGACAAGTTCACAAGATGGGAGCATATCATCCCTGCTCCAATATAGGTCAAGCTGAAATCAAAGTAAAACCTGCAAAATATTTTGCCAATCAGTAGGGCGGAAGCCAATTTCAAGTATGGAAAAGAAGATGCAAATAGGCAAGATGTTGAGCACCCACGAATCTTGCCAAGCTTTCAATCCAAATGTAGGAAACTGTGCAAATCCACATTTCTCTCCCCCAGAATAAAACCATTGGAATAGTGCCCAGAGAAAACTAAATGAAAAGTATTTCATGAATCCACGAACCTGCTTCCTGGGCAAAGAAATGAAGAAAGAAGTTCTTTTGAGTTGCTTTCAAATCAAGTTCCACACAATTTTTTTCTAAGAACTCCTTACTCATGGTTTTCATTGTTTTCATATTTCGACATTTGATTTCTTAGCTAATTTCCAGAAAAAGAAAAAACAACAATACTAAAAGTTTTCAAAGTTTGGCTTTTATTTTGAAAATACTCCTAACATCCATATAACAAAACATAGAAAGCAAAAACAAAATAGTTACCGAAGGGGCTTAATTTTAAAGATTATATTTTGATTAGGAAAAGATATAAGAGCCACGAGGGATTGCATACTTCGCCATCTTGTCTCCTTTTGGTGTGTGGAAACCATTAATGAGAACAGCAGTTGCGGTTCCACTTGGATAAGTCAATTTATAGTCTAGAATCATGATCTGCAGTACAACTGAAGGCACCATTAATAAAACCAACCATCCAAAGTTCTCAACCACATAACTTCTCTCAGAAAGAAGTATACCTTTCTAAGGGGAACCAAGGCAAGAAGTCCAACAAAACTACTGACAGAGAGGAAGGCAGTGATCCAACCAATTCCAAGTTCTTTGGTACTTCCAGGAGCATTTCCTTCTGTGTCCACGCCTGCTTGCTCGTATGTCTTCCTGCTCAAACCAAACAAGTAGGATCCAAAGCCGCCTACATAACAACAACTGAAATATCAAACACATCTGTTATGAAATCGACAAATAAAGAACATATAAAATGTAAAGATTACTAGAGAAATCGATATAGAGATTTTAACTAACAGTGTCTTGGCCATTAATCGTTCAAAGCACCAGATAACATATTCAAGACATTCTAAAAAAAAAAAAAAAAACAAAGCATTTCCATGGCAAAAACATTTGGCTAGCACATAGCTGTCTTACCTCCAACAGCAATGCTGTAACAAGCCACGGCACATGTCTGAATTACACTATTTTCCTGCCGTGTAAAGGGAGTAGATACAATTCCAGCTTTCTCAAGCAACGTAGTCCATGTCTTTATAAAGACAAATGCAATAAGAGCAGCAGAGACATTCAAATTTGGGACTAAACCTGTTGTAAGATTAAGCTTCATCACTATTACACTGTACATAATTCCTATTGCTATGCTTGCAACAACACCCCGGATTGTAATCTGTCTACTCCAAGGCGCAATTCTTTTTACATTTTCTGCCTCATCATGAGTCTTCTCTTCCTCTATACTTTCAGCAGTTTCAATTTCTTGCACTTCTTCTATGTTTGAGTTCCCCATTTGAATAATCAAACTCTTCAATCCAATCAGATTCAGCTATCTACCATTTTCATTGTCTCAAGCAAGTAAGAACCCAAAAAGGGGAGGCTTAAATAGTTCGATATAATATAAGATTTGAGAATAAAGACAACAAATTCAACCCCATTAAAAATACATACCTTATAGATGAAAATTCAAAACTATTGACTTGGGGACAGTTGTTTTGCCTGTTTTTCAGACCAAGATACTCAAATAAATGGATGAATTTTCAATCTTCTAGTCATCTCTGCTGACTCTCAATGCAATTACATGACAGAATAACAACAATCCCCAATTTTTTTTTATAGTCAAATGATCCAATAACAGCCGAGGCAGCCAGAGTGGGAAATCAAAATATGGTTTGTACTGCAAAAAAAAAAAGTACAATAACTCGAAATTGATTTTTGTACTACACAACCGCAACTGCTTCAACAAACCCTTTAAAGAAAAAAGGGGGAAAATCTTCAACAAACAAACAATGGAAAGTTGACTTAGGTTTGTATTGAAAATGATGAGATCGGAGAAGATTGGACCAAAAAGTAGAGAGTAAAAAGAGTTGAGGATTAAGAGCAGTGACTCACAACTTGTATGGCCATGGCGAACCCAAATTACGACACTTCATGATGATGTAATATGAAGAAAATTTGAACCAAATATTGAACGATTAAGATGGAGCTAATTTTGGTTGATCAATGACATTTTCTTTTCTAACGTCACTTCTTGTAATTGGCAAGCGACCACGCGCACTTGAGGCTTACTTCTCTAGATAAAAATACTTGGGACATGTTTGATAGAATTATTTTCTGTTTCATGTTTTCACATGTATTTTGTTATTTGGTTATTTGTCCGCATTCAATTTACTAATATTATTTCTGGAGTATGTGATTCAAACCTCATAAATTTTGAAAATAATATGGATATATTTTCAGTATATTAGATTTTGAATTTTAAATTTTAAAATGTAGAATTATAATAAAAATATAAAAACAATAACACTTCATTTATAAACTACACTATTTTTGTTAAGTTTAATATATATATATATAATAATTATATAAAAAATTTAATATAAAATAAATTAAAAAGTTAATTAGTAATGATTTATATTCAATTTAATATTTAGTGAATAATTAAATATATTTTCTATCACATTTTGAAAATTTATTTAGATTGAAATTTAATTTCTAAATCTTTTACCAAATATATATCTCAAAACATGAAATTCAACTTTGTTTTTATCGAATCTCTTGTTTCAAATTTCTGTTTTTAGATTGTCTCCAAAACAGGCCATTAGTTATCTGCTGAACTTTTTGTTTCTTTAAAAAAAAATGATATTTTTTTAATTATTTTCATTAAAAAAGAGAATATTATATACTGCATATTGTTCCTTCGAAATTATTTTTGGAGAAGAAAAGCAAAAGAAAAAGCACAAGCAAAAAGAAGCAGATTTTTCTTTATACGTGAAAAAGGAAATTAAAAGTGATCAGAATCCCAATCTCTTCCCTTTTTCTGCGTCATATTCCTGCGTCTCAAAAATCAAATTCAACCATTTCAAACTAATTCAACACATATTTAGTAGGGGTGTTCATAGATTGAGTTGGATTTAAAAATTTTTAGATCATTTATTTAAAATTTTGTTTTAAAAAGAAGCACAACGTAAATATGTAAAAATCTAGGCTATTTATTTAGGCTATATATGTAGAAAATCCATTTTATCATGTAAGGACCTAGCCTGTATAATTTATAAACAAAATTTGATTCCCGATCAATTTATCAATTTACACATGTAAGAAATTTCATTAAATCATAGTAATAATTTTCATTATATAGACTAAATTGTTACTTATTTAAATTCATGGACTAAATTATTATAAATTTGAAAATATAAATACTAAATTATTATTAAGTAAAATTAAAGGACTAAATTATTACTTTAATTGAAAGTTGAGGAGGAGTGTTAATTAACTAATTCATAGAGTTTGAAATGTCCACTTCTAATTATATTCTTGTTGATGAGAGAAAAAGAAAACTAAAAGTTGAGATTCTATTTGATAACCATTTGATTTTTAGTCTTTGTTTTTAAAAATTAAGTCTATAGATTTTACTTCCACCTCTAAATTTCTTTTATTATTTTTCACTTTTTATTCACATTTTAGAAAATCAACCCAAATTTTGAAAACTAAAAAAAAGTTAGCTTTTACGAACTTGTTTTTACTTTTGACATTTGGTTAAGAATTTAACTATTGTACAAGTATTGTAAAAAATATTGAGAAAATAGACTTAATTTTTAAAAATTAAAAATTAAAAAATAAAATAATTATCCAATAGGATCTTAAATTTTAGTGGAATTTCATGGCATGATGAAATGGGAATGGGAATGGCCCTAAGGTTCTTGATAATTAATGCGGTTATCCAATTTGTTTGGTTCATGATTGATACTTCTGTGATTGGACTTTGAGGATCACTGAAAATTATACTGATTTTAATATCTTTGTACATATATTTCTACATTTATGTCAACTTTATATATATATATATATATTGATCTCTAGATTTTGAATTTAGGTTTTTATTTAGTCATTCGTTTTTTATAGTTTAGATTTAATTTTTGGGTTTGATTTTAATTTAGATTTTAGATTTCAAACGGTTACAACCTTTGAAATTTAAATTTTGTTTCAATTTAGTCTATGAATTTCAAGTTCTATACTTTTAACATAAATTTTTCATCAAATACTATCTTTCAATCTTTAGTGTTAATATCTATCCATTAATATAAAAGAATAATATTTAATTAAACTTCACTATTTTTTCATAGCTATTAAAATTTTCCTTCATGATTGTTTTAAATTAATATAGACATTAACATCGAAAATTAAAAGTAGGTATTTAGTAAAAAAAAATGAAATTAAAGATATAAATCTTAAAATATATAAACTAAATTGAAACAAAATTCAAATCTGAAACCTAAAAATCTAGGCCATGTTTAGTAACCATTTTGTTTTTTAAAATTAAGTCTATTCCATTCACATGTCTTACCATGATTTGCATCTTTATTGAGTATAATGATCGAATTCTTAGCTAATTCCAAAAACAAAAACTACTTTTTGAAAACTACTTTTTTTAGTTCTCAAAAATTGGCTTGATTTTTTAAACCATGGGTGAAAAATACATAACAAAAAGAAGAAATTTTGAGGTGAAAATAGTGTCCATAAGCTTAATTTTCAAAAATAAAAAATGAAAAATAAAATAGTTACCAAATGGGGCCTGATGTTTTGAAACCTAGAAATTAAATTGAAACTAAATTCCAAACTTAAAAGGCTAAAATTATAATATTTTGAAACATAAGAACCAAATAGAAACTAAACCCAAAACTTAGGGACCAAAAATATATTTTATTACATGAATCAATCGTCAACCTCTCCCTATTTCCAAGATTGCATGATATTTGTTCATTTTAAGCATAATCCTATATTAGAATATGTTTTGTTTTTATTTTTATTTTTTTTTAATTCAAAATGTCTCATACTAATAGAGATAAATATCTTTTATGTGCCAATGATCTTCTGATATAGCTAAAATAAAAAAAATGATGATTTATAGAAAGCATATCTCCATTGCAAATATCTTCAAAAAAAATCATAAGGATATCTTTTCTAGGAATTCCTAACTAGACTAAAAATTAAGTATTGCATATATAATATCTCCATGTTCTCGAGACACATCAATATGACTAAGTAAAGAGCATATTTTTATATCATTTATTATAGATCTTGGAACCATTTATTCACATATCTTTAGTATCATATGATATTTTATACTTTTAAACATAAGTTCTTCTAGTTTTAATTTTGAATCACTTGAAAAAAAACTTGTACCAATTAATATCTTATTTTTCACTAATTATATATCCAATACCTAAATCTTTTCATTTCACAATCAATATAGGGACCATCTAAACCCTATATAGTTGTACAATTTTCTTTTGTCATAATGAATAGCCCTTTCCTAGCTCCTTTTGGAATAATGTCATTTGACATTGCATAGGAATTGACCATTTTGCTCCTTCACAACTCAACTATATCTTGTCCTTTGGTGGATTGATACAAGCTTAGGGAAAAAGTGGATGTTTTGATATGATAAAATTGAAGATGTTCTTAGAACTCCTAGAAGTCAACTTTTGGGGGAGTTATAGCGATGGTCTAGATTGGACAATAATAGATTAATTCATTTATATCGATAGAGGCAAGCCATTTATCATAATATCTATAGTTATCATAAGTGAATCAATGAATTTATTTATTTGAGATCAACAATATATGCGAAGTGAAGATTTGAACATCTAATTTCTTCTTTGAGATGTTAGGCTTTAATAGTATATAAATGAAAACTTATTGACAATGATAATGTCTATGCTTATGTTGACGATTGTAATGTATTTTTAATAGTATACAAAAGAAAAATTATCAAGTACGTATAAATGATAATGTCTATGCTTGACAATGGTAATGTATTTTTAATAGTATACAAAAGAAAAATTATTAAGTATGTATATCAAAATGTCTAGGAACAAGGGTAACGAGACAATGAATTCTTTGAATTTGAACATCAATGTTCACAGAAGTGAATCTTTACTATTTATAATCTATATCTATATAAAAGTATCAATGAGGAATAATTTTTTTTTGGATAATTTTATCCTTGTATACTTTTCTAATACCTAAATTAATCCTTCAATATAATCTCTTCTTTCACCCTCGCTCTCTCCCTAAGATCTACGTTTCTTTCTCTCTTCACCACTACAACATTTTAAGGGGCGTTTGAGACAAGAAGTTGATTATTATAGTTCTAGATTATTATAGTTGGGTTATAATAGTTTGTGTTTGTGGTGTAGATTATTTTAGTTTGGGTTATAATAGTATGTGTTTGAGGTATAAACTATTTTAGTTTGATAAGGAAACAGTAAATAATGTAGCAAAGAATAAAAAAATGATGAATGTAAAATAGTAAAACCTGTAGCAAATGAGAGTTTTGAAATAGTATTGACCGTAGCCAATTGGGAATACATAATAGTACTTACTGTAGCAAAAGGTAATTATTATAGTTTTAGGATAGTTATTCTCCAAACACACCCTTACTCTCTCCAATTACTTCTCTCATTAACTACCTTCTCTCTCTCCACCCCCACCAAATTCCACTCTTGTATTTCTACAATGTGGGCTCTAACAAAAACTCCACAACCTTAATTACTTTCTCGAAAAATTGTCCAAAATAACCCCCTTTAATTTTCACATTTCAAAAATAGCATGCTTTCTGAAATCTCGTAGAATTGGTTTTTCTTGGATCTTCTTGGGCGAGATCGAGCTCGAGATTGTGTTAATTGTTTTAACTTTTGAATATCAAATTCGATTGATGGGAAAGAAATTTTACGAATATGCCCTCCATAATATAAAAATAACATAATTATTATAATAACCCAATTTTTGGGAAAGAGATGGTTGGCTTGGGTTATAATTATATGTTCTTAAACGTGATCCAAAAATTTTCCTAGTGTTTGGAAGTCCTCAAAACATTCAGGACTCATCTTTTTGCATACATTCAAGAAAAACAAGGTAAATGTAGTGATATTGTCTCTTGCAAATTTCTTGTAGTTGTTATTTGCATGCTGTTGAGGTCAATAATTTATGTTTTTGTGGTTGTTTACGCATTCTCAGTGGAAATTCAATAATCTCGATCGTGATTGAGTATAATTTCACCGAGATTTAGTGTAGGGTTTGAAATCCTAGGCGAGATATTTATATATTTGCATCGATATTATGTAATATCTCCAAGATTTTGACTAAATTTATTAAGTATGTTGAACCTATATATGATTTTTTCAAGGATGCCTCATATATTTGTTTGTTTTGGGGGGTGAATGGAAGGACAATGAGAAAGAATACATAGGGGGTCAGTTGAAAGGGTTAATTGTCGACGTCGGAATAAAGTACAAAGAGTTTTTATGAGAAATATATAGAATTAGTGGAATAAATTCTGTTGAGTTTGAATTGGTTATAAGGTGTTTGTACAATGTTAGGTCGACTATATTTTCCTTTGTGATCAATAATCAATAAGATCTTCATTTTTTCTTAACTGGTGACACTGTGTCTCAAGTGGCTCTTTTAGTATCAAAGTTAACAGTAGTAGTCCATAAATCTAGAAGTAAAGATACCGTCATATCCAGTTCAAAATGTTCCAACATTTGCATCCGAACTTGAGTTTATTCCTAAGTACAATACGGTTTCCAATGAGGTGAGATCATTAAGTCCATTGAATAATAATGTATGTTCGTTAGATTTGGGAGACGATGCGAATGGGTTGTTGAATATTGATTATGTGGACCTATCTAAGAATTTTGTTAATGATGAGTCTGTGTTTGAAGTGGACATGTGATGCGTTGTGACTGTGATGCGATTATGGTATGAGTTTGCGGTGATGTATTATGCATTGCACATGCAAGTTTTCCTAATAAGACCAAAGTATAAGTCTCACTAGGTTTCCTGGTAAGTCCAAGGTCGAACACAGGGACTATTGAGTAAATATGCGACAACTACTTTAACTCTCTTGCGGTAGTGAAAACAAATAAGTTGGATGGTGTTTTGATAAAGAATACTTCCTATGCGACGGAGTTCGAACAAAGAGTTGATAAAATCGAGAGTTACAATGAGTAAGCGATGAACGGATCGAGAAGGGGTTTAGCTAACACTTCCTAAGATTACGTACAAGCTATGCAATCATGCTACCCACAAACAACAACATATCATCTCTCAATGCAAAGGCCATAATTCCTATTTCTAGGACGCATGCGATGTATACAAAAAATTCAATAGGACTTATGTCTAAGCCTCTATTCTTGTCTATGCGATGATACATGATGAACACATAAAACAAGGTGACTGCATACTATCATATCCTATTTCTAGGGTGCATGCGATGTGTAAATAGCGATAGAACTTATGTCTAAGTTTTTATTTCTTGCTTATGCAGTTCTAACCTAACTCTCTCAAGCCTAGATTCTAATAGGACTCTCTCAAATCTAGATTCTATCTTTAGACTACTCTCTCAAGTATCTCTAAAGGGGTGAATGATGCATATATAAGACAAGATGATCGCATAAAATGTAAATCTTAGATCATGCTAGCTAAATACTTCTCAACCCTTTTCGAAAATTTAGCTACTCATGCGAAATGTGGAGAGATTGAACATAGATTGAAATGAGATTTCCATTTTCTAAGTAAAGTGATGAGTACAAAATAGCAATGGAATTTAGAGTTAAGAAGCCTCGTAAGTAATATCTTGCTTCCCATGGCCTTTTACACTGTCTTTTTCACTTCAACTCTGTCCAGATGAATATTCTTGCTCTCGCAAGTGTTGGCCCTCTCTCCTTGTAGTGCTTCTGGCAGTCTCTCGATTTGTCCAGGAATAAACTCTCAACTTCTTCGTCTTCTAGCTTGTCTTCGTCCTCTAAATCTAAGTATGTACGTGAATAGACTAACGGCTCTCTAACTTGTATATGATCTAACTTGTTCACCCCTACAATGGTGGCCTCCGGTATTTATAGAGCTCAAGGTGAAGTAGCCTTTCTCTCTAATGATTACAATGATGGGCGGTCATTAAATATTCTGCTTTAATGTGTCGATTAATGGTTACTGAAAGTTGAGTGTACTTGCTACAGTGTGTCTTTAACGGTTGGTCAACTAAATTCGGATTCGACCATCATTAGCTTTCCGTCCCATCATGATTTATTATGTTGTCACCTTGATGCGCAGTCTTTATGCAGCCACCTTTTTGAGCAACCTCTCACGATTGCATACGATCGCAATCTTTCAAGCGTACAATCGCCTAATTCCTTGGATCGCAATTTTACTTGCGCCAACGCATTTTTCTACACAAAACAAGTAAATTAGTTACTTTTATGCGATGGGCGCATGTGATCGCAATTTCTTTAGTTTATCGCTTTTGGACATGTCTCATTGTTTTACTTATTTGCATTGTGATAACGTGTATTTCTACCCGTTATCAACATGTCAGTGGATTATGATGTGGACGTTAATATGGTAGATATAGATACGTGTGAGGCGGTTGTTAATGCTAATCATGGGATAGAGTCAATAATGAATGTAGAATCAAGGGTTGACAGAGGACCTTTTGGTGATAGTAACCCGACAACTGACGTGAGCATTGTGCAAATTCCGTAGGAAGTGGTGAACATTGTGTCAATCGTAATAAGAAGAATCATATAGAAAAATTAATTGTGAGCACCATAGTCGTCTCATTCGGGTATACTATAGAAGATGTCCAAGTTAGTAATATGTTTTTAAGCAAAAAAGATTTGGCTAAGAAAATGTTTATTTTTGCCATTAGGAAGAACTTCCAGTATCATGTCGATAAATCTACTAAGAAGTTTTATATTTTAAGATGAGTAGAATCGACTTGTTAATGGAAGATCAGGGACATTAGAATGAAATACTATGAAGTGTTCAAAATTAGTAAATATGTTAGCACCCACACATGCCAGAAGATTTTAAGAAAACAGAATCATAAACAAGCTAAAAGTTGGGTTATAGCTAAACTAATTAAGTCTAAATACCAGAATGTTAGTCATGGTTATAAATCGAAGGAAATTATTCAAGACTTTTGCGAGGAGTAAGGGGTGGACATTAATTATGAAAAGGCATGGCAGACTAGGAAAGTTGTGTTATCCTTAACGAGAGGGTCCCCTAGAGAGTCATTCTATTTGTTACCATGGTATGGGGAAGCATTGAAGATTGTCAATCCTAGGATTTAGTATGAGTTGGGAATAGATGTTGATGGGCCTTTTAAATACGTTTATATGACACTTGCAGTTGCAATTAGAGGTTTTCTGAATTGCTTCAGGCCAGTTATTGTTGTTGATGCTACACACATGAAAAAGAAGTATAAGGGTATTATGCTCGTAGCGGTTTCAATTGATGCTAATAAACAAATATACCCAGTTGCTTTCGGTTTGGGAGATAAAGAAAATGATGATTCATGGATGTGGTTCATAAGAAGGTTGCAATCAACTATTGGTGTGGTTAATGGGCTGGTGTTCATATTCGGTTGACACAAAAGCATTGTGAAATCCATTGTTACAGTTTTTCCTGATGCATTCCATGCATTATGTATCCATCATTTGAGCCTGAACCTGAAAACGAAGTTCAACAACGATAACGTGTGTTCAAACTTCATGTTAGCAGCTAAGGCATGTTGGGAGTCCATCTTTCGATACTATTGGAACAAGTTGGCTCCTTACAACGGTGTTCAAAAATACCTTATCGATGTTGGGTTGTCAAGGTGGGCCCAAGTATACTAAGGGGGAACGAGGCACGATAAGATGACCACAAATATTGCAGAGTGTATTAACGCGGTATTGAAGGATGCTCGATCCTTTCGGTGACTATACTGTTGGATCATATTGAAGTCTTCACCAGGAATGGTTTTCCAAATGCAGGACATTAGCTTCAATACGAGAATTAGTTTTGTCAGTCCATGGGGAAAACTTTTGAAACTAGTAGATATCAGTTCTAGATCATTTATTGTTCGACCGATCGATCACCATGAGTTTGAGATTGTAGATAGTCATCTAAACCCTCGTGTTAACTTGAATAAGAAGACTTGCATGTGTGGCGAGTTTGATTACTATGAGATCCCCTATTCGCTTACACTCGCCACTTATCGAATTAGAAGTATTGATCCATATACTTTATGCTCAAGTGCACACAGTTACAAACTGACTGGCTAGTTATGCAAAGCCTATATTCCCTATTTTCATGAATCATAGTGGAAGACATCACTCGTGCTTGTTGACCTCCCAGGGTCATTGGAACAATTGGTTGTTGTCCAACTGTATGAATCCATCAAATGGTGAAATACAGAAACAGATTCACAAGTGTACTCGATGTCACAATGTTGGGCACAATCGAAAGACATATTGAGCTTGAATTGTAGAGAATGATTAGAGTCATTTTTCTTGTTATTTTTCGTTTGGACTATGTAAATTTTTATATTCAGATATGTTTGGACTATGAATGGTTATGGTAATTTATTTATGTATGTGATGTGCATTCTTTTTGTTCACTCTCAGTAAATCTCAAGCCATATTAACTGTAAACCCCGAACTCTATATTCCCTACATAAGTATGTTAATTAGTGTGTTAAGTATAATTAACTCATGATAAAACTATGATTGTGGGAAAATGGTTTGAGAAGGACAAAAGAAGAAGAAATATTTCTGAGTGTTGAAGGTGTATGGTTCTCGGGTAAAAAATTGCTTGCGCTCCGAGTAAAAAGAAGGAATGTGCCTAACTATTGAACCTAGCGTTGAAGGCTTGATGGCCAAAGAAGTGTATGGCAAGGCTTGCTTTGAGGTAAGGAGAAGGCAATGGCTAAGTGATGGTCGGGGATGAGACCGTGCATTGAGCAAGGACTATGCGCTGCCCAAGCTTTGCATTGAAGATAGAGGGCATGGACGTGCACGACATTGGGCAAAGTTGCCTTAGGCACTGTGGTAGCATGTGTATGCGATGGTTGGGCGAAGGCTTGTTGGAATACAGAAAAAAGCAGCGGAAGAAAACATGATCATTAAGCATTCTAATTCCTTAATTTTGACATTAAAATAAGCATGTTCATAGGGTAATAAAATGGTTTCAAGAAACACATACCTTTGAAGAATTCCTCTCCAATCCAAGCTGCTCCTCACGTATTCTCAGCTCCAAATCTACAGTGAACCATCAAGAGATCTTCTCTACTATTCTCATCCTTGAATTTGCGTGGTTGAACTCAAGATTATAGTGAATTTGGTGATGAAGTTTGGAGGGTTTTGAGAGAAGATGAAGAACACAGCAAAAAACTAATTTTCTGTTATTCAATTACCTAACCCTCTGAAATTAAAGAGTTTTATCAACTCTATTCATTCAAGCACATCTAAACATTGTCAATGTCAGCTACAAGTTGATGTTGAAGTGGGCTAGGTGGTGAATTTAATTGGAAATACCTCCTACTTGATGAAAGTTGGAGATTTCCACTAACAATTTTAATTTCTAATTTCTAGTTTAAATTCAAATTTTAATTAATTCCAAAAATTAACTAAAATTAAAATTTAATATTATTTTAATTAATTAAATAAAAATTTAATATCAAATATTAAATTAATCACACACCTAATATTTAAACATGAGTCCTATTCAAGTAATTAATATTTAAATCAATATTTAAATATTATTAACTCTCCAATTTCGTTTAATTACAATAACTTAAACATTAATTAATTATATCGAATATAATTATACAATCCCCAATTTGAATTTGAACTATTCAAAATCAAACCTAAATTCAATTTGAACATTTCAAATTGAAATTCAATTTGAACGCTTCAATTTGAAATCATTCCAAATTTACTCAATTTACTAATTCAAGGTGTTCATGTTTTACGAACTAGTAGAGGGACCTTATGAACCTATAGATCATGAGCTCCAACGATGTAAGATTAATTTAATAAAACTCTTTAGACCGAATTAATCAGTATTCGTCAATTATCGAGTCACATCACTATAACTCGATAGTTGCACTCTCCTCACTGTAGATATATTTGTGTCCACTTGATTTAATCATAATCAGTAAGTCGGCCCTTTACAGGTTGTTCGTAATAACAGCTAGGTCAAATGTTGTTTTACCCTCGAAATTACGTCTTGCTCTATAAGTTCCACCGATCCTCTAATGAACAATTAGTTTGTGATCTAATCAATAAACCGGATCCCTCTCAGGCCAATGAGAGAGTGGGGCCCCTTGTTCAAGACCTTAATTTAGTATTAAGAGAACAACCTTTCTCCTATCCTTAAATCGGGTAGGCGTAAATTCCGTCTTGTACCCTATAGCCCCAGCTATATACCCGATCTTACCTCTAAAATGGGAGGCTTATTGAGCCAGTACTGTTGAGCCAATCTTCACCTATGCAAATCTAAGAATAATCCCGAATAAACAGGAGTTCATAGTTAGCTCAGGATTAAGATCGAGTTACCTAGGTCATCTAAGCGAAATAGTCAGTCTTAAACAGTAAACAACATTATAAAGTAAGAGTGACGTATTTCTTGGTCTGATCTTACGCAAACTCATTGCATAGGACGCCCCCACTCCTCATGTCAATACATGAACGAATCATGATCACTTCGTTTGTAGTACCTTACAACAAATTGTAATAACTACAGAGTGGGTCGCATCCGATAATGTTACCAGAGTAAGGCACGCAACCTTATTCGTATACTATAGATCATTTTCACTATTTACTCGAACTTGATCCACTTTTATGTCTCCATATAAAGTTCAAGTATTCATATAATAGCCATGTATCTTAGTTTATTGGATTTAGTCTTTACAAGTGCAATTTACAAATTCAATAAAAACTTTATTGAAGAAATGTTGAATAACATCTTTATTGATAATAGAAAATGTTTAACTCTACAAACTGCGAGTTTTAGGACATACAACCCAACAAGACTTGCGTGCAAGTGAGACCATGTGATGGGCTCAAAACTATGTGATGGCATGAGGAGACGATGAAACGCACATTAGCTGAAGGGTACATGCATCCGAGTGAGCCTTGTGTTGTTGAATGTTTGAACGATGAGCCATGCGTCAGTGATTAATGGAAGTCCTTATCTTAATCACTAACCTAAGTGTGCCAGCTATTGAGGTTAGGGAGATTAAACCCACTTATTGGTCTAGCTGGCACCTTACGTTGAGTTGAGGCATGCAGCTTCTACTATAAAAAGAAGTTTCACTTCAGGCTTCCAGTTTAGCTAGTCTATTCATGCAAAAGAAGACTTTTCAGAGTCCAATTGAAGGTTACTAAATTTTGTTGATGTTCTTGGGCTGCCGAAAGAAAACTCATCAAGAATCGAGTTGATATCTGAAGACTTCCTTGAGAAGGTCGAGTTCTCGGGTAACTGAAAGCAAGGTGTGAAGATTAAAGGTTTCTGGTCTGACCAAGAAGAAATTGAAGCTCAAATTTTTAAGGTAAGCAAGTTAAGACATTTACAAACAAGTTTGTAGAAGGAAATTTTCCAAAATAAAGTCTGAAAAAAGAGTTATTTGAGCTCAAATTTGAATCTGGAAATTTTGATTGAATAAGCAGGCAGCTGCTTTAGGTGAGTAAGCAGGTAGCTCAACTAGCCAGGCGATAGCACTGGTGGACGTGTGCGCAAGGACGAGGTTAGGTGCCAGGCGTGCGGCAAGGACTGCACAAGGCGTGTACGAGGAAGTATGCACAATTGCATTAGGGAGGAAACGTCAACACATAGGCAAGGCATGCAGTGCTTATGCTTGTGAGTAAGGTTTAGTGTAAAGGGTAAGCGCTTGTTGTCGCATCACCTAGCCATTCAACCTAAGGTATTCCTTAAGTATGCCATGCGTTGAGGGAAAGATTGGCACTCATGGTAAAATGCTAAGCTTGTTCTTATATGTTGGGCTCATTGGGAAGCTATTAGCATTGACCTAAAGTGTTTATCATTTTTACAGGACACACGCCAATAGGGAAAGCTTACCAACCATAAGAAGGACGCCCGAGATAGTGAATGACAAACCAAGTGTTTACAAATGTTTGGTAAACGCATGTTTTATTTAGAAATATTAGGTTCATACTTACTTTCATTTTTAAGTGTGACTAAGATAGTTTTTCAAGCAAACTAGCTTTTAAAGAAGTTTCAAGCATGCTTAGCTTAAAAGTGTATATGAAAGCATGATTTAAGTATTTCTATTCTTAATATTCATAAGGCATGTGTTGATAGTTTCCATGTTATATGATGAATACGAATCCAACATATGATTTAAGGTATTTATGCTTTCAAAGTATGCTTATTTCAAAGAATGAGTTTTATGTTGATAATGATGAACCCAATACTAAAGGACTTTGAGAAGGTATTTGGGCCTTTGTACCTAAGGTATGACAGTGCTTAGTTATTACCACGTGCACTTAGGTAGAATTGACGTTGGTTGTGTTGAGATTACTCCGCAACAACTAAGGTTTGACATTGAGGGATTGAGAAAAAGGGTTTTCTCTCGACTAAGGATTATGATTATTTAATGTTTTTTAGCAATTCCTGTTTAAAAGTTTTAAGTATAAGTTTTCTTGGTAGTTTTCAACACATATATTTTAATGGTCACTCATTGGACTAGTAGCTTATCCTTTCAAATGTTTTATTTTCCCAAGGTAGTGGTCATCTCTCTAGAGGTTAGCTGCCCTGTTGCTCTGCCACTCAAGAACTCAAGTTCAAACTCAAAGACAAAAGTGAATTTTAGGTGTTTGTCTTAGATATGTCTATGTATATGTTATGTTCATGTTTAGGGACTTGTAAAGAGTTTTTTGTGATCCATTAGGTTTTGGTATCTGTACTTATGTTATGTGTGCAGTGTATGTGTTGAACCCTAATCACTCAGGTTATTTTATTAAGTTATATCCAGGGTTGTTTAAGTAGGTTAAGGAAGTCTAAACGGGTAGTAAGTGCCATAAAAGGATTGGTAACTACTCTCATCACATTCTCTCCTTGATTAAGAGGGTAATCTAGGAGTGTGTGATATTAACACCAAGAATAAAAAAAAAAGGTAAATCTCGAGGCATCTCGGGCCAACCGCACCCCGTTATTTACAGATAAAATGTGCTAAGGTTGAGGGCTACACTCTGGACAATAAGGACCCCGAGAATGAAAACATAAGTTAAATCTCGGGGTATCTCGGGCCAATTGCCCCCCGAGATTTACAAACAGAATGTTATTAATGTTATGTTAAACAATAGAAGGTTGAAATGATGATTGAAAATTGAATGTTATGTTAAATAGTAAACATATGGACATTTGTCTTTTAAGAATCACATTATATTGATAATGAATGTATTTACAATAATTACAAAAAGGCTCTATTGGCTCATAATTGTATAGTCAGCTGACGACAAAAAAAAAAAAAAAAAAAAAAAGGGAATGCTATCCTACCTAAGTGTGTCTAATGGGGATTCAGTTACATCATATTCAAAATATTTAGTACAAAATATACCACAATCCCCTTTATAGACTGTAATGGTGCATTCTTCACTCGATACACTTTTCAAGGTGTCACGGGCCAATTTGCTAAAGGACTCCAACCTTTTCCAATAGAGCTGGAAGCACAATTTACATATTATCCAACTCCTTTAACAACTTGCCATCAGATGCCATGGTCATAAGAGATTCATATACCAATATTTTCCCACCACTACGCCGATCACCACAAGCACTCAATGATAACCACCTATGTTGTATGGCATGTATATGTAGTTGACATCCTTCCAATGTATGTGGTAATGTGGTTTTTTCCCTTACACTATCGTAGAACTATATCATCTTTAACCTAGGTGTATTCCACCTCCAATGGGCTAGTGCCCTCTCTTAATCTCCTCATACAGTCCCGGGCTACTTCTAAGAAAATTCTGCACATTAATAAATTTATAGTTAGGAAATATGGTGATTCGAAAATACACTTTATGTCATATTTACTCATCGATACGATTCAATCCACTGTAATATATCTCTTCTTCACATGGGTTGGATCTTCATTGTCCAACTTTTTCTGCGTGAACAAGAATCGTGTATCCATCATTTACAAGAAAAACAATAATTATTTCTCCGTTCACACACGGTATTAAGCATTGAATGATAGGTAATTTACATCGTCGTCATTAAATGTGTCTGGCATCAGTAAGTTCATGAACCATGAAAGTTTCTAAACACTTCGAACAGACCTCTGAGTCTCATTGACCCGCCTAGGATTGCTGATATATTCAGAGAACTGCTTTTCGAACTTAGCAGGTATTTTAGGCACTAGATTATACGGCTTCACTTTTTTATTTCTCTTCTTCTCGACGAGTTTAGCTCCAATAGGACCACAAAGCTTCTATGGGACTGTCATCTTCCTATTGGTTCTTTCCCTATGGACTACATTTGGAAACTGAGCAACATAATCACTTCGTTGTTATTATCTAATGGCTACAAAAGTTATAAATATTTGTCATCAAATAATAGCATAAACTCTAAATGACGAATTGTACGAATATCAGAATACCATACCTCGTCCTTCAGCTCTATCAGAGTACGTACTAATGGACCAGTTGTATCTTCATCCTCTAATGATATCTTTATGAGAACAATACCTTCACCATCATGGGTAAAAGGGGGATCCTCAAACGGTAGATCCTCACCACAAACAACGTACTCAACAGTTATGTCCCCCACATCTAGGTCCTAACTAGGTAGGTGCTCAGTCGATGGATCATAAACAAGTGGATCTATATACCCATTCGGTATCAGAATATCCAGCATACGATCAAAGTAGGCCTTCTCCTCATCGGTCGGAACGAGGTCATTTATACGAGCCTGGATGTAAACAACAACATCAAATTAGAACGTCGAAAACCATACAATTGTTGGGGTTGATGCTCTAAATCTTGTAAGGTCCTATAGTTTGTAAACATTGTATGAAAAAACTCTTTATGTGATTAATAATATATGATATTTTATTCACTTTGTCTATAAACTATGTGATATTTTAGTTGCATTAACCACAAACCAATAAACTAACATCCAAGTTTATCGTTGTAACTTAAACATGTATGTGGAGACATACAGGTGGATCATGTTTAAGTGATAACCTAAATGGTCTGTAGTAGATGGATAAGGTTGGGTACCTTATCCTAGTGACACTACGAATATGGCCCACTTTGTAGGTATTAGAATAAAGGAACTCTTGTCAAAGAGTACCTCTAAATGGAAGCAAGATCGTTCCAAACTCATTGTGACAAAATCACCGCATTCACAATCAAACATACAAGTTATGTATTAACAACAAATTACAAGCATGCTTTGAACTTTAACAACAACAAGAAAACAAGATACATACCAGTTGAAGAACCCTTCTTCACAGAAATCTCGCTCTCGTTAAACAGATTGCACCTCTCGTTCTCGCTGAGATCGTCCAAGCAATCATCCACCAAATCATGGCATCTCGTGAGAGTCGGCCTGCTTTCTACTTTTACACCTCTGGGTTCTCTCTCGAGTTACCCTGAGCGATCTTCCGGTGTTTCTACTCTTCCCTTGCTTTGCCTTAAAAATAAAAGAAAACTATGAACATGGCTAAAACTCCTAAATCGATGAACAGGTGAACTTGTTAACCCTTTTTCTGAAGGATGCCTTTGGTATTTATAGAGCTCCGGGGTAAAAGGCGGCTTCTCTCATATGATTGCATAGATGGGATGGCTTTAATTCTCCGAATAATGCGTCGAATATTTATCACCAAAAAGCTGAATATACTTATTATCATTAGCGATTGTCAACTTAATTCGGATTCAACTGTCATCAGCTTTCTGTCCCATCGTGATTAATTATGCCTTTCACCCAGATGCACCCACCAAGTTGCATCGGCTCTATGCAGCAATCCTTCTTGAGCAAATGTTTGCGAACATAAATCACCGTAAAGCCTTGCGGTAATGCTACGCTCGTTCGTTGATCTCTTGTGATCGCTCTTTTCGCCTTGCATCAACGCATATTTTTCATAAAAATAAAAAAATTAACTGTTCCTATGCGATGAACGCATGCGATCGAAATGTTATAGACTTAAATGCTTTTTGGACAAAATCTAACATATTTTATCAACGCAAGCTAGCATTGTTTAAGAACTTAGCACAATGCTTGTCCTCAAGCATAAGCTAAAGAGTTCTTTTAGCAAATCGACCGCAATTCTCTTTTCCTAGATTTCTCAAGGATATTTCATTGTAATCCTGTACACGAAAATTTCCTCAAGTCTTATTTAAGTCTCCTCTAAAAATATTTCTAAGACCTAGGGACCACAAGCTTAACCTTCAAAAGGACTTTACTAACTTTCGGGACATTGCATGATTTATTTTTAAAAGAAAAATTTTCTACTGAGGTGTCAAATGATTTTTATCCTTGCATATTTCTTGACATTATTATTTTTTTCTGACCTTGCGCTGATCCAAGTGCCTTGCCTTCATTTTGGCTTGCCCCCATGTGTGTCATGTGGACATCCAACTTCGAGTAATGCGCTCTTTCTTAGACTAAACTCATACTTCTTGGCAGTGGAGTTGCGGTCATTGTGTTTATGCGTAGATCCTGGCGACTTACTTTCGTTTTGGCTTGCCCCCACATGTGTCATACGAACATCCAACTACGGGTAAGTGCCCTTCACAACTTAACTCTTATCAACATGGGTTATCCCATTGCGTTGACAATGAAGTTGTTATTCTCAATTTTTTTTTTAACAGCAAGGTCGAAAATAAATACCCCACCCCCAAATTTAAAATGCGGCAATGTCCTCATTGCCAAAAGATTGAAAGAGATCATGCGATATTCTTAGGAAGCTACGTAAAGAGAGTTTGAAAGAAAGCTAGCAGACCTCTAACTTCTAGAAATATTTCATGAGGTGACTTTTCTAAGATTAAGTTGATTCTAGTATATATGAAAAAATAAAAGCATGTGTTTCATCATTGAAATCATAATTGGCAAAGAACTCATGCAGTGACTTACTAAATTTATCAATATTAAATAATTGCGGTAGTCAAAGAGGATGCGGTGATAAAACTTTTAAAATCAAAATGCGGTGCGCTGTGCAGAATTTGAAATAAAGTTAAGGAAGAATACAACCCCCAAATTTGCGCTGTCGCCCGCATTGTGTGTTGATGCATCCTTCTTTGTGGTGATCTATATTCTTTGGATTACGGTGATAGAATAATATAAGTTACTTCTTCGTGTAATGCCTCTGCAATCGCTCGCCTCGATCATTGCAAGAAAAACATCGAGAGGGTCAAATGATTTTAAACAAAACAACATCTTTTACTGCAATCGTTTAACACGATTGCTTTTTTTTTCTTTTTTTTTTTAGAATATAAAGAAAAAATAGATATGCGATAATAGACAAAATTAAGATGCTAAAATTTCATGAAGTATTGATGTAGAGAAAGGATATTCAAAAGGTTTGCATCCCTGGAGAGGTTGAGTTATCTAGTAACTCAGGGACTGCTTATTCCCGAGCTGGTCTTTTCATGTCCACGGTGGCTTATCCCTTTTTTCTTTGTCCTCTGAGATCTTGACTGCCTTAATCCGTAGCTTTTCCCTGTGAATGTTCATTACGATCTCCCCATTGCGCATATCAATTTGAGCGTGACCGGTCGAAAGGATTGGTCGTCTCAATATGATGGACGCATCTTCGTCCGCTTTATAATCCAAAATGAGGAAGTCTGCCGGCAAGATGAATTTATCAATTGAGATTGCGACATTCAGCTCTCCTTCAGGATGTATTCGGGATCTATTCGCAAGTAGGAAAGTTTCTGTTGTGGGTGAGAGTGTACCAATACTTAAACGTTTGAAGATTGATAGTGGCATTATGTTTATACTCGCCCCAAGATCACATAGTGCTTGGCTACTATAGATCCCTCCAATGGAGTATGGTATCGTGAAGATTCCTGGGTCGCCCATTTTTAGTGGGATCATAGCATTTTGCGTTGCGGCCACTATTGCGATCTTTTCTTCATCATTTTGTTTTTCTTTCAATCTTTGTGGAGCTGGTGGTAGCTGGACTTCTTCTCTCTCATGTTCTAAAGGTTTGAGGGTGGACGCAACTTTGGGGTTCATTTTCTTGGGCTTTTCTGAATTATAAGTCAACGGGTCCTTAGAAGTCATCGCACTCAAGTTGATCGCAATGGGCTCCTCCCCTTCTTCTGCAGTCATGTTGTCGCTCAGCAAGGAGACTGCTAAGAATTGTTCCTTCCCAGTACCCTCATCATTGCGAGGGAGCTCATTTGAGCTCGGCAACGCTCCTTGTGGTCTACTTTTCAGCTCGCCTGCAATTTGTCCTAGTTGAATTTCTTGATTTCGCATGGATGTTGCTTGATTCTGAAGCACTGATTCATTTTTCTCAATGTAATGCTTCAACAATCTCTCTAAGGACGATGGTTGCGGTATTTGCAAGCTGCTAGCTTGACTATGCGTTGGACCGTTGTTTTGCGGGAAAAATCTGGGTGGCCCTCCTTTTTGCGTCACTGGTTGGAAGCTTTGTTGTTGATTTTTCCATGCAAAATTTGGGTGGTTTCTCCACCCGGGGTTATATGTAACGGAATAGGGATTATTCTTTATGAAGCATACTGACTACGGGTTTGTTGGGCATTCTTTTATCGAATGAGCGTCTCTGCAAATGATACAACTTACGGTCGTTTGAGCAATTTTGTTGACCTGCCCTTTCTTCATATGCGTTGATGCAATTCGTCATCTTCTTGTTCAAAATTTGTTATTAATTTTCTTCTCCTAGCATTCTCGGTTGGTGGGAAATACTTCTTCATAAACTTTTCAACGACTTGTTCCTACAAGGTTATCTCCCCCGACTCGAGGGAATACGCCCATTTTCTTGCCTGATCATAAAGAGAAAATGGGAACAAATTTAGTCGAACTTCTTTGACAGAGATGTTCGGGAACACAAAAATATTGTAGATTTCTATAAAGCTCCAGAGGTGGGCGTGTGGGTCTTCGCCACGCATTCCTCCAAACTACCCAGCAACATGGATCATTTTAACTCATCGGTTATAATAACCGACGTTGCCCCACTAACCCACGACCAAACGTGAATTTTGGATTAATTATCATATAATTAACAACCTAATTAATTAATAAATATAATCATATTATATTTTTATCCTATAGTTTGATATCACATATCTACTATAATATTTTCTCCTCTACTTGATATAAATCATATTTATATCTAATTTCCTCCAAAATAATGTATTTCATACATTTAGCCAATTATATCATATATAATTAACCAGTCCAATTATATCATATATAATCGAACTTCCTCTTGTCAATTTGAACATTTCAAATTAACCCAAACACTGGTTCTCAACTTTATCCAAGCTACCCAGGGGACCTAATGAACCTGTGGCTCGAAGCTCCAACAGTCCGTGAATAGCTGACTAAACTCTTTAGCCACGAGATCCTCCATCTGTTAACTCAGGCATCCTAGTGAAGTGAAGTCACTGTCATGAACAATGTTATATAACGAGACGTTAACACTTTGTGGTCAAGTCTTATACAAAATCTTTGTATAGGATGCCCCCGCTCGCATGTCCCTAATACGAATGACCAGGATCAGACCATCTGTGACAAGTCACAACACTTGTGACCATTCGTAGCGTTACCAGGATAAGGTTTCCCTCATTTATCCATATACTATAGACCATTTTGGTTATCACTCAAGACATGATTCATTTGCATGTCACTACATACATGCTTGAGTCACATATAGATAACCAGGGATTTTATGTTTATTGGTTTGAGGTAAAGCAAATAAAACAAGTAACCGAGCAAAAATACAAGATGTGAAGTAAATATCATATATTAACAACACAAGTGTTCGTACAAACTGTTTACAAACTATAGGACACGAGACTTTAGGGCATTAACCCCAACAAAAAGCCCAGTATAAGAAAATCTCCTACTTGTCCTAGTCCAGCCGCGGGTGGTCCCATAGACCCATGCTCTAAAGGTGACCCTCAAACACTGTAGCCGTGAGAGCCTTCGTAAACGAGTCAGTAACATTGTGCTTCGAAGCGATCTTCGTGACGATCACGTCCCCTTGATGCACTATCTCGCAGATCAGGTGATACTTTCGCTCTATGTGTTTGTCATGCCTGTGACTTCTAGGCTCCTTGGAGTTCACCACAGTCCCACAATTGTCACAATAGAGAGTGATTGGCCTAGACATATCTGGAACAACTTCCAGTTCTGTTAAGAACTTCCTGAGCCAGACAACCACCTTAGCAACTTCGCAAGTCGCTACGTACTCCGCCTCTACAGTGAGTCAGCGATGCGCCTCTACTTAGTGCTTTGCCATATTACAGCTCCTACGTTAAGAGTAAAGACTGACCCTGAAGTGGACTTGCGAGAGTTCTTATCAGTCTGAAAGTCAGAATTCATATATCCAGTAAGGATTAAATCCCTAGATCCATACACGAGCATATAGTCCCTCGTTCTTCAAAGATACTTGAGGATATTCTGCACTGCAGTCCAGTGACCCTGGCCTGGGTTAGACTGATACCTACTGGCTATGCCCATAGCGTAGTAGATGTCTTGCCTAGTGTAAAGCATCACATACATGAAACTGCCAACGACAGATACATATGGGACCCGACTCATTTCCTCAACCTCTTGAGGCATCTTAGGACACATGTCCTTAGACAAAGTGACTCCATGCCTGAACGACAATAGGCCCCTTTTGGAGTCCTGCATCGAGTACTTGAGCAACATCTTGTCAATGTACGATGCCTGAGACAGTGCTAGGAATTTGTTCTTACAATCCCGAAAGATCTGTATACACATAACAATCTGAGCCTCCCCCAAATCTTTCATTTGGAATTGGGTTGCTAACCAGTTGTTAACTACAGTCAGTAGACCTACATCATTCCCAATGAGTAGTATATCGTCTACATACAACACTAAGAAAACTACTGAAGCATTGACAATCTTCTTGTAGACACAAGGTTCATCAATGTTCTAGTCAAAGCCATACGATTTGATCACAGTATCAAACCGAATATTCCAAGATCGAGACGCATGTTTCAGCCCATAAATGGACCAATTCAGTTTGAAAAATTTTTGCTCTTGACCTTGGGCAATGAATCCCTCGGGTTGGACCATGTAAATGGTCTCCTCAAGATTGTCATTCAGAAAGGTCGTCTTGACGTCCATTTGCCAGATCTCATAATTTTAATAAGCTACAATGGACAGGAGGATACAGATCGACTTTAACATGGCAACAGGCGAGAAAGCCTCCTCATAATCAACTCCCTCTACTTGGGTATAACCTTTTGCTACAAGTCGAGTCTTGAAGGTTTGCACCTTCTCACCCCGTTTGCGCTTGTAAATCCATTTACAACCTATAGGTCTTACCCCATTAGGCTTATCTACAAGATCCCATACTGAGTTTAAGTACATCAACTTCATCTCGAGATCCATGGCTTTGACCCATTAATCCTGGTCTACATCCTCCTTTGCCTTTTGATAAGACAATGGATCCTCAACGTCGCCATTTGCTACCATAGCATGGATTTCCGTGAAACCCATATAGCAAACGGGCGGGTTCAAAACCTCCCCACTACGTCGAGATTCCCTCAACTCTTGAGGTGGAACCGACCTACGAGATGTACGATCATCAACAACTCTTACTGATGAAGCAGGCCCTTTAACAAATCTTGTTGAAGTTTCAGTAGTTTCGTTGGAAAGCTCACGTAATACGACTTTACTATGTGGACTGTGCTCCCTAATATGATCCTCCTCCAGGAAAGCAGCGTTCGTAGAAACAAACACCTTATTTTCCGACGGATCATAAAAATAACCCCCTCGTGTACCTTTGGGGTAGCCTACAAAGAGCTATAACCTCGACCATGGTTCCAACTTCTTGGGATTTACCTCAAGCACATGTGTCGGACAACCCAAAATGTGGAAGTGACATAAACTAGCTTCTCCAGAGGTGTTCTCGTAACACTCTTAGAAGGAACACAGTTGAGTATGTATACCGCAGTCTCCAATGCAAAACCCCAAAACAAGTCCAATAAGAAAGCGTAACTCATCATCAAACGAACCATGTCCAGTAAGGTTCTATTTCTCCTTTCTGCTACACCATTCTTCTGAGGTGTACTCGATGCTGAGAGTTGGGAAACGATTCCATGTTCTATCAAATAGTCCTGGAATGTCGAGTCCAAAAACTCTCCACCTCGATCCAATCGAAGTATTTTAATCCGTCTATCCAATACATTTTCAACTTCAGCCTTGAACTCTTTGAACTTTTCAAAGGATTCAGACTTCCATTGCATCAGATAAACATACCCATACCTAGAGTAATCATCAGTAAAACTGATAAAATACTCATAGCCACCTTGGGCTCGCACATTCATAGGACCACAAAGGTCAGAATATATTAACTCAAGAGGCTCTTTGGCTCGATAACCTTTTCCAGTAAAAAATGTTTTAGTCATCTTACCCTCAAGGCAAGATTCGCACACCGGTAAAGAATTTTCTTCTAACTCACTTAGAAGGCCATTCTTCACCAATCTCTCAATCTTATTGAGATTGATGTGCCCTAACCGAAAGTGTCAAAGTTGCGCATTTTCTTTTGGAGAAATTCGTTGACGTTTAGATTGAGTTACAGTAGATTTAAACAACTATGTGTTATGGAGGGAACTTAAGGCTAACGGTCTTAGCACATACAATTTACTTTCCAAATTAGCTGTACAAATTTCAACACCACATTTATGAATAAACACTTTATCCACATTAAAAGAAAGTCAATATTTACATTGTAACAGACACTTTATAGAAATCAGGTTCCTTTTTAGTTCAGGAACTACATACACATCTTTTAAAACTAGAAACCTATTTTGTAAAGATAACTAGATGCCTCCCACTGCCACAGCTGAGACGAAGTGCCCGGTGCCTACTCCCATCGTCATCTTACAAGCCTCTAGCTATCTCCAGGATCTAATCTCCTGAAAAGAAGAACAAACGTGATTAGTGGCACCTGAATCAATTATCCAGGTAGAATCATCATTATCTACTAAACATGTTTCTAAAACAAGTAAATCATAATTACCTTTGTTTTCCTTGGCCTTAGCCTTGGCGGCCTTCCTTTCTTTCAACCATCAAGGACAATTCCTCTTCCAGTGTCTGTCCTGATTGCAATGGAAACATTTTTCCTTTTCAATCGGCGGCGAACGCCTCCTTGGGACGACAGGTGGCGGGTTAGCAGGTGCTTTCCTGTCACACCTCACTCCAGATTACCCTCTTAACCTGAATGGAATGGTGACTGCAGCAGTTACTAACCCTTTTTACAGGCACTTACTGCCTAACAAACTTGTTAACTTTTACTCAAACCCTGAATACATACATATCATCAATATACCAACATATTAACTCGGAACTTAATACATTTACATTGTAGGGTTTCGTAGAATTGTTCATACATGAATATTACAACTTAGTGAGCCCAATCTAGAATACTAGTCACTAGAAAGGCACATGTGTACTAACTAATGCAGATTTTCAATTACACTTCCTTCAACTTGTTTCTTTGAATGGCAGAACAGCAACAGAAAAGTCTTTTGGGAACTGACCGCTACCTGAAAAGCAAAAAATTTGAAACCGTGAGCTAAAAGCCCAGTGAGTGACTTAATAAAAACATAAATCTCATGCTTAAACTGAAAGCTCGAAAACATAATATTGGAACTAAAATATACGAAACAAACATGTAAACAAAACCTTTAAAACCATCATTAAGCATCATTATTCCTTAGTTGAGAATTAGCATACATCGCTCTAGCTCCAAACGTCTGTTACCGGCCAAGAGACCTATACCTCGGCCTCCCTTTATTGGTATATAGCCTAGGAGACCCATACTTCGACCTCCCTTTATCCTTAGTTGAAAGTGAACTACTAGATCTAACCCTCAACGTCAACCTTAGTCAAGGAGAACCCTTTTACTCAATCCCTCAACGTCGTATTACCAACGTGCACGTGGTTTTTTCTATGTACCGTCAATATCTTAGGTACATTTATTCAGATACCTTTAGTATCCGGCTCACTTAAGCTATCAAGTTCTCGAAGAGCATTAAAAGAATAGTTTTTAAATATAGCATAGAAACTCTTTAGAATACCTTCCCTACCTTCAATATCCCTTTTCATTATGTTTAGAAATACCAATATATGTACTTTGACAACCTTAGGCATTTAAAACATAGTACATCAGTACCGTCGTACCTTAGTTACTTAGCTAGGATACTTTCTCATTGTCTTTCAGTATCCATCATATTACTAGTCATAACCATTTAGTTGAACACTAAGGCTTAGTGCTCAAATCATCATACTAGTTCATCTTGAAAACGGAGTTACTAAAACATGCTGAAAGTATATAGACAAAATAACATATTTAAATCCTGTCAATTTCCATGGAAAATATGCTTTACTTAGCATGAGAAATAGCTTTAACACAGGTTGCTTGGCACTTCATATAAACACTTAGCATGAGAAATAACTTCAAAGAAATCATGGTTTTTAAATCATTAAAACACTAAATCATCACATAGTCACTCACAGCTCGTTGGCCTCTTAACGGGTTATACGCCTCTCCTAGCTCTTCTTAGCCTGAAAGGACATAATTCCCGGTTAACTACTTAGAATTCTTAGAAAAATACCTCAAATAATTCATTTACTAATGAAACTTTCATCATCAAAGACAGTTTTACTAGCGAGATTCTCCTCATGAGCGAGATCAACGAGATCCTCATGAGTGAGATCAGTGAGATCCTCATAAGAGAGATCAAGCTTTTCCTGGAAAACTTTCATTCTAGCGATACTAACCTTACCAATGATACTCAGCCCAATTTCTAACGAGATTTTCATCTAGAGTGAGATCCTCAGCACAAAATTAACGAGATCCTCATTCTCCATATGAGCTGTTTGCTTGTTCTTCCCAAGCAGCTGTCTGCTTATGCACAGCTTCTCTGTTACAATTTCAAAAATTCATAACTCAAAATCCAGCCCTCTTTTGAAGAAACTTCCTTCTACAAACATGTTTAGAATTGAGTTAGCAACATTACCTTAAAATTTTAGCTCAAAATTCCTCGTCTTTTAATCTGGAGATTCAAAATTCATCATTGGCCCCAATTCAAGTAGTTGACTGCTTGTTCAACAATTTCCAGTTCAAACTTCAAAAGTATATAACTTGATTTCCAGGCCTCATCTTAAAAAGTTTCATTCTACAAGGTTGTTTATAACTGAGTTAAAATATTTCCTCAAATTTTTAGCTGAAAAACGCTTTGTAATTCGTCCTAGAGCTTCAATTCTTCACTGATGGCCTAGATTCACACGAGAAACGAACCCCTCATCTTTATTTTGCCTCTCCGGCCTTATTCCAGAGAGTTTTCTTCCCAGCAACCAAGCCTCAAATGCCACTGGAATTACACAAATAGCCTAAGTAGTTTGTCTAAACCAACCCAATGAACTCGACCTTCTTACTTATATTACCGCCCAAAATCAAGCATGAACCCTCCTTCTGCCACCTGGCCCACTATTAGTGATGAAGGGCTAGGATTTAGCAAATTTCCTTTTGCTAACTTCACTCACAATATTACTTCACCATACCTCATTAGGTGGCATGGTCTGATTCACATGCTTATTATGCATTCCATCATCAAGCATGACCTTCCTTAGCCTAACCGAGTTTTATCCTACTTTTACACTTAGCTACCTAAGAGCCTATTTCTTCTTGTTTCCATCTTCTACCCATCCTAAGACATGGCTTCATTTAGCTCATTAGAAGACATCACATTACTTACTATTACTTGAAGTAATTAGGGTTCGAGTTTTACATTTCCCTTTCCCCTTACCACCTTTCTTCTTCTTCCTCTTTGCAGGGTTAGAAGTAGAAGGTGCAGACTTCGTTCTTGAGGTCGAACCTCGATGGAATGTTCTAGAAGATGAAGTAACATTTGTCTCACCCATTTGCATCTCCTTACTTTTCAGTAAAGATTGGTATGTCTGCAACTCATTGAGGAGAGTTGTAAGGGTATATTTCACTTTGTTAAGAATCACATTGCTAACAAAGTGTAGAAAGCTTTCTGGCAATGAATGCAGGATTATGCTAACCTAACTACCCTCATCAATACTAGACTCATTCATCTCTGCCACATTGAAGTGGACCATCATATTAAGCACATGTTCACATTGAAGTGGACCATTTTGGAGTT
This sequence comes from Benincasa hispida, assembly GCF_027475165.1. Lineage (NCBI taxonomy): Eukaryota > Viridiplantae > Streptophyta > Magnoliopsida > Cucurbitales > Cucurbitaceae > Benincasa > Benincasa hispida. The sequence continues at coordinate 33,099 of NW_028326246.1, forward strand.
GAAGATGTATTTAAGAGCCTCGTGCTTGAGTTGTTGATGCTTGTATTTTTATGAAGTGGAAATATGGATGCTATGCGTTGATGGAATTGCGTTGTGCACTCAAGTTTCCCCAGCGGAATCAAGTGTAAATTCCTCTGAGTTTCTTAGTAAGTCTAGGGTCGAACACAGGGACTTGTGAAAACAGATTGCGTTAGTAATTTTTATGAAAACTTTGCGGTAACCAAGTAAATAAATAAGTGTTGGGTTTGTTGTTTGTGTTGATGAAAAAAATAAATAAATAAAGGCAGCGGATTTGAGAAAAGACAGTTGCGTTGAAAGATTTAATGAGTGTGCGATGAACAGATTGAGAAGATCTTTAGCTAATGTTATTCGGGAATGCATCAGACCATGCGATCATGTTACAACCATGCACAGCAAGTCATTTTCCAATGTAAATGTGATGCTCCTAAGTCTAGGACGCATGTATTGAATGCGAAAGTATCCATAGAGCTTATCCCTAAGTCGCTACTCTTGTCCTATGCAATGATGCAAAATGCATGAAAGCAAGGTGACCGCATACAATCATATCCTATCTCTAGGATGCATGCGATGCGTTGACAACAAATAGTGCTCATTCCTAAGCGCCTATCTCTTGTTTATGCATTCTATTCTAGCTCTTCCGAGTCTAGATTCTAACTTGACCTTCCCAAGTCTAGATCCTGTCCTTAGACTACCCTCCCGAGTATCTCTAATGGATGAATGAAGCATACATAAACAAGATAATCGCAAAGAATGAAGATTCCTTAGTTATGCTAGCTAAATGCTTCTCAACCTATTCAACTAATTTAGCTACTCATCCGTGAATACTAGTGAACAGATATAGAGAAAGAAATTCCATTCTTATAAATGAGTTGAGTACAAAATGTCAATGGAAGTTAAAGGTAGAGAGCCTGGTAGCAATTCCTTGCTGACCGAGGCTTTTTACACTGAAATCTCTATTCTGATCTAAAGATGATCTCACTTCCGCAACTGTTCGCCCTCTCTCTATCCTTGAAGCTTCTGGCGCTCTGCCAAGCTTACCGAAACGATCTGTCGGCACAACTTCCTCCCTCGCATCCGCCTTAAAATGAAAGAAAACTAAAAAGCGTGCGAGCTGAAGTATGAAATCTCTAAAAACTAAACTCGTGAACTGATCAACCCTCTTCTCTAAAGAATGCCCTTGTTATTTATAGAGCATCCATGGTGAAAGGCAGCTTCTCTCTCCTGGTTGTACAGATGGGACAGCTTTAATTCCTGACTGATGCGCCGAATAATTGTCACCGATAAAACTGAATGTACTTTGTGACCGTTATCGGCTGTCAACTTAATTTCGATTCGACTGTCATCAGCTTTCTGTCCCATCGCGCTTAATTGACCTTTCACCCAGATGCGCCCACCATGTTGTGCTGACCAAGTTTCGGCGATCCTTCTCAGGCGAATGTTTGCGAGCACGATCAACGCAAAGCCTTGCAGTGAAGTTGCGCTCGACCAATGAATTCCTATGATCGCAATCTTTGCATTGCGTTAACGCATATTCTGCACAAAAATACAAAAATCAACTATTCTAATACATTGAACGGATGCGACTGCAATATCATGAAAATGATGCTTAATGGACACAAGTTAACATATTTCATCAACGCAATCCAACATTGTTTAAGAACTTAGCACTATGATAACGTGCATTTCTGCCCGTTATCACACCCCCAAATTTAAACAATGCTTGTCCTCAAGCATAAGCTAAAGATTCCTTTAGCAAGTCAACCGCAATGTCCTTTTCCTAGATTTCTAAAGAATACTTTGTTCAAATCCTATATACCAGAATTTCCTTAAGTCTTATTCAAGTCTCTTCTTAAAATATTTCTAAGACCTAGGGACTACAAGCTTAACTTTCAAAAGGACTTTACAAAATTCTAGAATATCTCATGATTTATTTCAAAAAGAAAATTTTCTACCGGGGTGTCAAATGATTTTATCCTTGCACAAAAATTTTCTTCATTGATATTTTTTTTTTCTGACCTTGCATTGATCCAAGTGCCTTGCCTTCATTTTGGCTTGTCCCCACGAGTGTCATGCAGACATCCAACTACAAGCAATGCACTCTTTCTCAGACTAAACTCATACCTATTTGGCAGTGGAGTTGTGGTCATTTCTTTATGCATTGATCCTGGTGACTTACTTTCATTTTGGCTTGCCCCCACATGTGTCATGCGGACATCCAACTACGGATGAGTGCCTTTCACAACTTAACTCTTATCAACATGGGTTTCCTATTGCGTTGACAGTGGAATTGTTATTCTCAATATATATTTTTATTTTATTTTATTTTATTTATTTTAGAAAATAGCAAGGTCGAAAATAGATACCTCACCCCCAAATTTAAAATGCAGTAATTTCCTCATTGCCAAAAGATTAAAATAAGTCATGCAATGTTCTATAATACGTTGGAAAGAGAGTTTGAAAGAAAGCTAGCAAACCCCTAACTTCTAGAAATATTTCATAAGGTGACTATCTTAAGACTAAGTTGACTCTAGTATATACGAAAGAAATAGAAGCATATTTTTCATCATTGAAATCATACTCGGAATAGTCGTCCCAATATGATGGGTGCATCTTCGTCCGCTTTATAATCCAAAATGAGGAAGTTTGCTGGTAGGATGAATTTATCAATTGAAATTGCGCCATTTTTCAACTCCCCTTTAGGTTGTATTCGAGATCTGTTCGCGAGCAGGAGAGTTTCCTTTATGGGCATAACTGTACCGATATTCAATTGTTTGAAGACTGATAGCGGCATTATGATTATACGTGCCCCAAGATCGCATAGTGCTTGGCCACTGAAGGTCCCTCCAATAGAGCATGGGATCGTGAAGATTCATGGGTCGCC
>NW_028326246.1:36500-74500 GCF_027475165.1 Benincasa hispida
TTAATATCTATTTATTTTATTATTATGTTATATTATATTTATTTTAATATTATATTTTATCGGTATCTGTCCTTTAGGGTATAAATTTACATATTTATTAAATTAAAATATGTATTATAGAATATTGGGTCATTTTCAATATAGAAAAATGAATCAAAATATTTACAAATATAGCAAAATTTCACTGTCAATCTGCAATAGACGGCGAACCGCGATAGACTACTATTTGTGTCTATTTGCTAGACATAGATAGTAGTCTATCGCAGCCTATCTTGATCTATCACAAATAGACTGTGATATTTTGTTATTATTTATAACTATTTTCAGCAGTTTTATTATTTAAAATAATTTTCCTATAATAAATTATAAATTTTATGATATTACAAAATAATAGTTATACATATTTTTTAATATTAAAAAATTCAGAAACTAATTAATAATAATATATATCCAATCAAATATTTATTAGATAACTTCAACTAGTTTTATGATTTGTAAATATATTATCAACACGGTTTGAACAACTATTTAAATTGTTTTTTTAAAAAAAAATTGTTTAAATTGGAATCCAAGATATACTAATAAGCACATGTCTAAAAACATAGAATACTGCTATTTTTTTATTTATTATTTTTTTTTTCCAAAGGGTATAATTTCGTTTCTATTGAATCTCTTATTTCTAAATTTTTTTTTTCAGATTGTCTTCGAAACAAGGTATTTTCTTTCCACATCTCAAAATCACTAGACTATGTCATTATCGTGTTTGTCCACGTACTCTTCCTTTAACATGGAGGGAAAAAAACATCAAAATGATCAATAAAATCATTGAATGAATTTAATTTAGCTGTTTCAATTCATTTCACACAATACCACATGAAGTTATTATTACTATTTTTTTTATACTAGTACTAATTAGAAAAATGCGACTAAAGATTCATATCAAATAGTACAACACAAAAGGATGAAAGGAAAGTTTTTTAGAGTTAAAAGAAAGCTAAGTGACTAAAATTTAAGGACAAATATGCAATATGGAAGTGAGTGTCCTTTAAAGATTGTCTCATAAGTCTCCTTCCTTTCATGAAAGTACATTAGATGAAAAAAAATATATTACAATAAAAATTACGGAGACGAGAGACCAAATTTCTGACTTTTTTTAAAAAAAAAAAAAAGAAAAAAAAAAGAGTACATGTCGTCTACCATTGAGTTAAGCTCGCTTTAACAAAAGAAGGAAACTTTTCTTCTTTCCCAAAAGATGGTGGCTTTGAAATATGAGACTAATGTCAACCCTCGTTATGAGAGGTTCTAGTTTTAGGGCTTTCCAAGGCTTTAGTTGTGTTCTCTTTTTAGTTGGAAAGTCTTAAATCACCGATTGACTCAAAAAGTTAAGTCGATGAATCTGAAAAATTTAATATCATATCATTTAACATAAAGTTTTGGATGAATTCTCATGTTTTTTTCCCTTCTTTCAAGTTTTGTGCTATTATCTTTTGTAGTTGAGTAGGTGTTCTTTTGATTCCTTGTTTGATTGTTTTTAGCTCCTTTCAAGTTTTGTGCTATTATCTTTTGTAGTTGAGTAGGTGTTCTTTTGATTCCTTGTTAGATTGTTTTTAGCTGGTGTATTCTTTGATGTCTTATTGTTTTTCTATTTTTCTTTTCCTTCAATACTTCATTGGATAAAATATCATTTTGATCATATAATTTAAAATTTATTTAATTTTAATCTCTGAATTTTCAGTTATCCATTTTAATCTTATACTTTCAATAAATCTTAAATTCAATCCTCACTATTGATTTATTGTTGATTAAACTTTTTGCAATAAATTTTGAAAACAAATTCACACATCGTATTTTCTTACATGAAAATTATTGTTGTTTAACCAATTTCGGTAAAAAATAACTCTGATCGACTAAATTTAGGACTACGAAGTATGGAAACCAAAATGGTATTGTAACCTACACTTCAAATATATTGTACTGCAGAAGTAGAGCATTAAATAGAAACCAAATGGTGTAATATTTCCATATCATTGCAGTTATGTTAATATAACTTTTACATGGGACATTTGTAACTTAAAACCTATCAGAACTTGAAAATATCACCTTCTGGCATTCTGTGATGACAGGTATTTATTTTCTTTATATAAAATAAAGTAAGAACTCAAACATGCTGAATGAGGTGAAATCATGAACCAAGAAGCTTCTTCCATTTTGCATACCCGAAAATAAGCAGGAAAAGTAACAAACATCCTGCTGAAGTACCTCCGACAAAGTACCCGAACACCCCGTCCGTCTCGTACAATGTACAATGGATGTTCATACCAAACAACCCGGCAATTAAGGTTTCAACAGCTATGGCAAATGAAGCAATGGTCAGTGTTAACTGAAACTGAATGAGTTCGTTTCTTTGGTTGTCAAGTTGAATATTGACATAGTCCTCGGTGTCATCGATGTATTCCCTAACCTGCACGTGCAAAAATGAGATTAATTTAAGCCTTAAACTCGACCCTGATCTGCCTGTGGCAGCTTTTGCTCAAACAAGTGCTTTTAGTAAAAACTAATTACAGTCAGTTATTTTTAAAGCTCAAAACGCAATAAAGCAGAATAGTCTTCTGGGTCTTGAGCGCAAGACAAAAAAAACTGCAAGGTCTTCTTTTTTTTAGCACACCATATATAAAAGAAACATAGTTAAAATGAAGGGAAGAAATTTGCATTTAGACTTGAATTTGATTTTTTTAATTTAATAAAGAAGAAAAAATCCTAATTATTAGGGTTTTTAAAAGTAATTAAAAAAATCTAAGGATCAGGGCTTTAAGCTTTGGAGCTTCACATAAGACATGCACCTAAGCAAGACGCTAGACCTATACCAAGGACCTACGCATGCGCCTGAAAGGATTTTTTAAAACACTGGTAAATAGTGTTTTATTGATAAATTACTTTGACACTTAACTTTACAATCTTGAAAGTGTTTCTGAACTGCTTCCCAGTTTCAAACACTAGGGACAGAAGCATTCTATTAATGCTTTCTACAAAGCACTTCAAATACTGTTGACTTTTATTAAAAGCATCTTTATATTCTTCTCAAACATTATAATTTTGGATGAGAATACTTTTGACCCAGCCAAAATCACTCCCAAAATACATATTAATATAACCTAGAAAATGACCAAAAGGCTGGAGGAACTAGTTACTTCCTTGACCTTATGTTTATCTTTAGCCACGAGGCCCACAACTACAAACACTGTAATTTGCATTTAGATTTATGTTCACATCAGCCATTAGCTTATAAGGGAACAAATTAATTATCAAGGCCATCTGAAGCTTCATTCACTCGAATGGGGGCCCTGATCGGGATTTAGATTATGACTAAACTATAAAGATAAAGAATGGGTAGTTAGTGATTTATATTCTGATCACGAGAACCTACCCCACCCCTGTACTCGAACAAAATATAATCAAAGAGAGAAAGAGACTGTTCCTGTGGTTGCCTGATTATGGAATTTAATCAACGATATGATAAAAGAAACTTAGTTCTCACCGATAATATCCTGTTACGAGTCCCATCCAACTGCATAAAGTATGCCTCAAGCAGCATCTCCAGGTCCTCTACGTCATTATCATCCAAAAGATTGCTGGTCACCATACTGCCGCTCCTGGTGGAACTAAGTCGACGAAGATGAGGAACAATAGCAGTTGTGCTGTTGGAAGCCACACCTCCCATCAAAGCATCGAATTGTTGATTCTGCATCCATTTCCTTGTCAAATATAGTTGTGCCATATCTTCATTATCGTCTAATAGATGTTCTATCTCATCCCGCACCTGCCATCATAAAAGCTGAGTCTTTTTTTTCCGTCGGTTTTCTTTTTGGATAAGATTTACTACATTTAGTTAAATCAACGAAATATGCAAAAGAGTGATATTTTGATGATATATGCTAACTGGAATCCCTTTTTTTCCCCTCTAAATCTCATTTGTCTTCTAGGGGATTCCTCATATTACAACTTGTTCAATTTGCTTGATGGATAAAAGTTCCATCTTCTCATAATAAGAAGAATAAATAAGAGGGAGAAAAGCCTAAATGCTGGGATAAAAGAAGTAGAAAATTCTTCCAATAAGCTCATATATCAAAATTATACAACTACAAAAAGAACTGCCCATTTTGCACCCAGAGAAAACCAAAAAAGAAAAAGAAAATAAAGGAAAACCTTAAAAAAACGAGAGTACTTCCTTTTCTAAATTGAAAAAAGTACATAGGTTCCTTCAATTCCAAGCGATTAAAAAACACACACACACAAACACACAAACAAACAAACACAAAAGGGTCTGATAGGACTGGGCATGTTTAGCCTTTTGCTTAAAAGGGCAGTAAGCCACGAGAGAATCGAGGGTTGACTTTATATCTCTGCTTAATGTGTAAACCATCAATCGACCTAAAAACTTGAGCTAATGAATTGCGGTAAATTTAAATATATCGATAGTTTAACATTGTCCTTCACTTGCAGACTTTAGAATTTGTAGAAAGCCCAACAAATAAAAATCAAAATTAATTAAGGAGCAAATAATATTAAAAACTTCAAACAAAATACCTCATACTCTAATTCCATATTAAATCACCAATCAATCCAAATATTGAAGCTAAAGGGTTACGATAATTGTAATTGTATCACTACTTTGGTTTTAACCTAACGGACTAAGGCCACCTGAAAATGTAATCTCCACACTCCTGGTCAGAGTTACCAAGCGTGGACCAGCACCAGCTTGAGGGTACAGCGACAACAGGGTTTTTACTTCAAAGTTTATTTTCAGTGTAGATACTTCATGATAGCTTCCCAACTAAAAACTTAATGTCTTTCCCATCTGCATATGACAAAATCCAATAATGCAAAGCAGAAAAACCAAAATGTACGCATGACAATATAACATCCACCAAAAGATTTCACAAAGTAGATGACCCACCAAAGAAAAGGAGTGGGCGTGTGGGTTATACGAAGACCTTTTTTTCTTGGGATAAAAAATTGTGCTTGTATTGAGGACAAATGAATACAAATGAAAGAATACAAAAGAAAAAAAAAACATCCCCTCACTTGTAGGATTAGAAATTTGTAGAAGATCCAACAAGTAAAAATTAATACTAATTGGAAAGAACATGACGTTAAAAAGGTTTGACCTTCTGCTATGATACCTTGTGAAATCACTATTTAACCTAAATGGGTTACCGTAAACTTAACCTTTTGTTAAATTACAAGTTTAGTCCCTAAACTTACAATTTTGTATATATTTGGTCCAAATGTGTCCGCTAGGTCTCCATACTTCAAATTTTGTGTTCAATAGGCTCTCAAATTTTCAGAAGTGTGTAATAAGTCATCAAACATTCAATTTTGTGCCCAATAGGTCCCTAGATTTTCAATTTTGTGTCTAGCAAGTCCTATTCAACATTTTTCTAAAATTCAGACCTAGTGACACAAAATTAAAAGTTTATGGTTACATTACATATAAACTTTATCAGCTAATTAAAAAAATTGAATGTGTTCCATAGATTCGGAATTCTCCCAAGTAGAGTCAATGTAGTATAAAGATACAAAATCAGGTTCTCTCCCTCCCAAGCAAACCCTTGCCTCGACACTAACTCCAATGTAACGTAACACAACAGAATCACAAGTAAAGAACCACAAGGCCCTAGCCCCATGTTACTTATATTGCCAGAACAAACCCAAACCTGCTCCCTTTTCAATCCATCTGGCCCCACTAGCTATCTTTCACCTACCACAAGTAATGTGAACAGGTAGCAGCTTCAAAATCCTATCATCTTCAACCTACTGCTCCTCTCACTGGATTAGCTCTTCAAGTCTCCGTTTCCCTGAATCTGCTATCAAATATGCTCCCCAAACTGCCAGAGGATGCAACTGCAGTTCTTAACCCCAGCGTAAGTTGAGAGGATAATGACAGACTTTAGAATTGTTCCTTTGGTAGGGCGTAATTGGGAGACATGGAATCCCGGATCAAAAATTGTTGAATGGGTACTCAATAGGTTGTATGCTATCTACCCACCCTCTACATTACTTAATAAAAGCCATTATATCATGAATCAAAATTCTCGTTCCTCTTAGTGGCCAAGGTCCTTTGTCAATATAGTTGCAACTCAATAAACAATTTGTCCCATTTATTTGTTTAAATGTATATATACACAGTGAAGCCAAGATTGTCGTGAATGTGTGCTAAGTGAATGGAAATAAGGACGTGAGCATCCTTTGTGAGGCGATCCACCAACATCACTAACGCTTACACAACCTTCATCCCCTTTCACTTTAGTAATTCCTCAATAATTATCAAAAAGTTTGTCCCATAACATTACGAGAATGGAGAAAGGTTATAACAGCCTAGTAGGTGACATCCACTCGTCTTTTACTGAGAAATGGAGGGCGGTCCACTTTCCTTGATAGTCTACTTAAGTTGTACTCCAAAGAGGTGGTCCACATGATTACATCCACCTACTTGTTAATGTTTAAAACATGGTATTCCCGAATAATACAAAAATAGAAGGCAAGTTTGCCTCTAATGAATAACATAAAAGATCGTGTATTGCCTTATTTACCTTATCAATCTAGCCTGGCCAATATTGGATCTCAAGGTCATACCTCAAAAGTTTGGTTAGCCAAAATGTTCCATACACACAAGTCTCTAATATTAGAGAGAAACTTCAAACTTTTCTAATCAATTCAGGTGAAAAATCCCTTACAGCCCTATCCAACTGATAAAAGCGTGGTCTACAACCACTATGGTCATTTTCTCTTTCTCATAAATGAATTTTTGTCAAAATTAATTTTAGAAAGCAATAGGGCTTCGATCTTGCATTAATACTCCCAGTACCCAACACCCTGAAGTGTCTGTGCACGCTACAAGCTCTTTATTGAAATCAAGGTGAGCGAACATCAATGCTAAAGTCATGGCAATCTCTATATATCTTTCACAGGCTGCCTCAACATGCATATTCCATCCAAACTGGCCCTTTGGCTGTTCAGTCAGGCCACACTTTACAGCTGACACAAATTTTAGGTAGTTCAGTTCAAGAAACCCTCACTCTCAGATATTCTTAGAGACAGACCAGGACCACATGTCTTGAATCTTGCGAGGGTCTGCTTCTCCATAGTCAAGACACTGCATGTCCTAGAACAATTTTTATCCATTAATACATAGCCAGTGTTGTTGCAGGACCTCCAATCCAACACATTTATGTCGAGATGGTTTAGGGCATCGCTTGGATCTCATAGTGTGTAAGACAATCCTGGGAACTTCCTCAAGACAATCTTGTGTACATCCTAAGGGAATAACCAAATTGGATGATGGATGATAACCCAACTTGTGATCCAGCTTACTAAGCACTGTTGCCCCAAAGCTCGTCTAATAGCTCATTAATCACTAGAATTGGAAATTTATCCGAGGATTTAAAGCTCTATGTTCTACACGTAGGTATCAGAATTTTACACAATGAGGTTCCTTTAATTTCACCAGACATTGAAATGCTAATATGCATGGGATTTAGGAATGCTACCAATTGCACCTATGAGTTTTGAAGATATAAAGTATCAACGTATGATCCTAAGTAGCATATTTTACAACTTGCATATAAATTGGCAAGCACAAGTCCTCAAACATTTGTACATATAAACATTTCACCAGGTGTAAATGCATCTACATTTAGGATCATGATCAAGAACTTTAGAGGGGAAAAAAACATTTTTCAATATGCTACTGTAAATTAACGATCAGTCATCACAATTCTTAACATGGCTAGATAACATTTCTGCCCCCCACCCCCACACACAGTGCAAAGAAAACATCTCAAGCTGAATATATCTATTAATTAAAAAGGAGGAAAATATCACAATGGAAAACAAAAACATCTAACATTTTAAGGAGTTTGTAAACTAGAAAGAATAGGAATTGAGCACACCTTCTGAACACGTGCAAGAATCCTGGTAAGATTACTTTTCAAACTCCTCACACGTTCTAGATTCTTGGTGCTAACATTCCTAGCCAGTTCATCCAAAACCGGATAAGCATCTCTCTCAAGGTCTGCCACGCTGGAATCTAAGTACATGCACACAACCTCCAAAGCATTTTCCAGAACCTGAAACTCAAAGGGGAGCTCATACTGCTCACCTTCAGCAGCTTCTGAAACTGGCAACCATTTTTCTCCTCTCGAAACATTCCCATCATTTTCTAGTTGAGATGAAACCGTCTTAGAGAGTAGCTTCCTTAGCTGATCTACAAATGGAATAACCTCTTGTCGAAGAGGGTCAAGTAATAGGACTTCTTCAGCAGTAACTATAGCTTTTATGAACTCTAAATTAACAACCATGGCCTTTTCCCTGGCTGCAAGAATACCAAAGAGAACTCAGTAGAGAATTCTAGACTTCACCTGACGATGAACACATGAATTGTCAAATCAAAACTGACTTCGTGGTTCCCAAATTTAGACTCGGAAAAAAAAAAGCCAAAAGGAGGTGGAAAACAAGAGCGATCAAATCAAGAAAATATGTGCACGCATGATAAAGAAACAAATTAGAAAATTATTCGTCGTTGATGGTTTTAAACAATGAATGAAGAACATGAACAGACTACTTAAAGATGGAATGCCAAAACAATGACACACGACCTTACCTCTTCAAATTCTAGCTTTTCTCCCCAGGTTTCTCTCTCAATTGAAGAAGACAAAACCAACTAAAAATTCTTCACTTTCGTTTTTCATAGAAAAAAACGAGCTACTTAGCATCCTACAACTCTCCCTCTCTATAATTTCCAGAATCGGTTACAAGAGACAAAGGTAGGCAACAAAAAGCACTTCTAAAAAGTAAATATATATCATACACTTGTAACATGAAGTTTCTTGTTCAAAAAAAAAAAAGTAAATATATAGTTCAAAACTTGTTGCAGCGTAAAATCAAAATTTACCGAGTATGTTAGAGGAGTGTGAGAAAACAGGACCAAGAATCCTCAAATCCCTAGCCGGAATTGCAGCACGTCGGATTATAGCGTTCTTGTCCCACTCTGAAAGCTCCGATTGCCCCCACCTGTCAAGACGCATCCACAGCCTAGCACCTCCAGCCTTCTTCTTCACTTTTCCCACAGCCCCACCACCCCCACCACCAACCAAGCCATTCCCATTATTGTTAATGGGAGGAGAATTGGTGCTAATCTGCGGAGGTGGCTGTGGCGACGAGGACGGTGACGACTGGACCGCCTTCTTAGGGCGGCGACGACTACTACTCCGGCGAAAAGAAAATGGTCCTTTGCCCATTTTCTCTCGCTCACCACCCTTTCCTTTTGTCTTTGCTAAACACCCTTAGAATTCCAAGTTTCTCTGATTCCACTTGTTCGAACTTTGAGGAAACGATCGCCAAATTTGTCAACTCTGTGACCTTAAAAGTCTTATTGCCGCGATGACCTCCACCGCTTCCACCAATTGGCAAATTCCATCTCTCTGTCAGTTCCTTCTATTTTCAAAATACGTTTTCCACTACATTAAATCATCAACCTGTACTTCATAATTTTTTTGCAAAGAATGAGAACGCCATTGAATACGAATAAGACGGAGAAAGTCCATCAAACAAATATTGAAATCTGACGTAGACCAACATACGATGATTGAAACCAACGACCAGTTTCAGAGACGATTGAAAATCAGAAAACAACTCATAGCAAATTTCATAGAACACAAAAGGAACGTAGTAATTGATCAGTACAATATGAAAAGAAAAGGAAATAGGCAAACCTTAACAGGAGAATGAAAAACGCACAGAGAGCGAGTGAGAGAAACCTTGGGGGCGATCGAAAATTTAAAGAATCAAATTTTTGAAGCAGCGTAAATCGAATTGAGAATACGATCAAAACGAAAAACTTTTCGTTAGTTTCAGCCCAATCGCTCCAGACGAGTGGCTCCTCTCTCTTCCCCACTGAAATTCTTGTGAAGATGATTAGACTGAAAATTAAATTGCAAATTACAAATAACGATTTTATTTATAATTAGGGGTCTTTTCAAATCTAATAAAAATGCCCAAATTATTATAAATTGAAAAAGAAACCAAAATAGATGGAACAATGCCCAGCCCAACACGTGAAATACCGAAAATATCCCAACCCACATAAAAAATCGTGATCTGCCCAACGATTAATCGGATTATTCAAAACCCATGCTCACGCCCGATACCCATGTCTTCCACGTCTTCTTCTTCCAACAGTAACAAATCCTTAAATACTACACAATAACCAATAACCATCTAACTTTCTATCTCGTTAGCTTTTCCTTCTTTCGCTGCTTCATTATCTTCTTCCGCCGTTGTTACTTCATTTTTTGTCTCTCCTTCTTCTTCTTCTTTTGTCCTGCTACTTCATCTTCTTCTCCCGTTGCTGCTTTTGATTCTTCAAGGCTACAGTCTATCATCAAATCCTTCAAGATTATAATCATTCTCTTTTCTTTCATTTCATTTATTCTTCTATTTAATCATACTCATTAAACATTATTGAACCTAATTTTTTATAACTAGATGATAAGCAAAAAAAATGATCAAAGTTGAATCATCAACCAATAAAGGAAGCAAAGGAAAAGGAAAGAAAATAATGAAAGCTAAATCATCAATAAGCATAGCACAAACAAATCTGAAGAGGAGAAGAAGGTAAAACTAAAGTAGTTGATAACTTCAAATTCTCTATGTATCAATAGAACTTTAACATCAAGACATACTTGTTGTGCATCATGCTTATTTAATAATGCTTATTTAGTAATGTACTTGTATGTAAACTATCTATCTTAGGAACTTCAGCAAAAGCTTTAACTTCAATCCATCTATTAATGATATAGACAGTGATAGAGTTCTATATTTGTCTATCTGATATAGACAATGATAGAGTTCTATCTCTGTCTATCTCAAATAGACAGTGATATACTTCAATGATAAACACTAATATCCATTTCTATAGTTCTTATATGGTTTGCACTCTATATTTATTTAGTTGAGTAGATTTATTATATGATAACTTTGAATTGAGATAAATAGCACTATCTCTGTCTATTTAAGATAGACAGTGATAGAGTTCAATGGTAAACACTAATATATGTTTCTATAATTTCTATATCATTAGCACTCTATATTTGTTTAGTTGAGTGGATTTATTATCAATAACTTTGAATTGAGATAGATAGCATTATCTCTGTTTGTCAAAGATAGATAGTGATAAAGTTTTATCTCATAGATATTGTTAAATATTATTGATAGTTATCTTAATAATTATTGGTATTATTCAAATTTTACTTTCTAACATATTATTAAATATATTTTTTCAACAGGTGGAACATGAATTGATCATAGAAAATGAGAACAAAAACTTAAGCATTACAGTCTACTTTAGTGTAAAGGTCTTAAATTTGATTAGAACAAAGTTAGATGAAACAATTTTTTCAATAGTTTAAATGGCTCATTTGGATACTTTCTTAACATTAAAATAGCCAAAATACCTAACCAATTCTTCAACTACTTAGTAAGAAGACAATGCTATACAAAGAAACTAAATGTTCTTGCATTTAACTTAATTATCCACAAATTCCACAAACTTGAATTTTGTTTAGTAACTGGATTGAAATGCCACAAATTCCTTCAATTAGATTTAAGACAAAGAAAAGTGTTTGAACTTAGGAATATTTTTTTTCTTCATGACAATCATATAACTAGGAGAGATATAGAGAGAACTTTCAAAGAACTACGCAATGAAGAGGAAAGATCATTGAAAGTTAAATTAGTCAATCTCTACATCCTAGAAGCTCTTTTAATCCCCAAGCAACATGATAACCATGTCAATTTCAAATATCTAGACATTTTGGATGATGAATAAGTCTTCAAACATTATCCTTGGGGAAATTTGTCTTACAACCTAACCTATCAGTTCTTTAAGAGAGCATCATATACTGAGAAGGATGTTGTCTACCTTCAAAGATTCCTATTAGCATTGGTTTATTGGGCTTTTGAAACAATCCCAAAACTTTCCAATTAGAAGTTGGATTTGGAAGGAAACTTGGAATCAAAGGTCCAAGAATCATCACATGAGAATGCTTGAAGTCAGATGAATGGATGACTATAAATGAGAACATTTTCGAAACAGAAGATGTAAATAATTTCTTAATTGAGGACATTTTCATTGTCTATAACTTTAAAGATAGACAGTGATAGACTATTATCACTGTCTTAACTAATAGTGCTAGTTTTTTTCTCATATAATTTAACGTTTGTTCAGTTGTAGTTTTGTATGACACCACTGCATCCAATAGAAGAAGAATCTCAATCAACTTTCAAATATTTCATAGAAGTTGAGGCAAAGGAGGAGAAAGAGCGGGAAAAAGAGAAGGAGAAAGATAGGCAAATGAACAAAGAAAAGAATGAACAAATTCAAGAAGAATGAGCAAATAGAAGTAATGAAAGAAATTAGTGAATTAAATAAAGGCCAACAAAAAATATTAGACCAAAATCTTTTGAAACAAGATCAAGAAGGAATCAAAACAATCTTGAGATCAATTATAGAAAGTCTGAATTGTAGACTTTCATTAGAAAATCTTCCACAACAATAAGAGCACGAAGAAGACGTAGAAAAAAATAAACCACCTTCTCTTAACCTTCGTATTTTAGAAGAAAACCATGATTTTGATACAATCGTTGACTATGCAACAACATATTTATTTGGGGTAAGTATTTGGTTTGTCATATACTCTTTTTTTTTTTTCATATTTATTTACTAAAATTGCTTTTCCTTGTAGATCCAAGTTGAAAATAAGAGTCAAAGGGAAATGGAGGTTTGTATGTATGATAGACAGTGATAGTTCTCTACCACTGTCTATCTTAATATCATATTTTTTAAGTTTCTTACTTTCTTAGATAGAAAACAATAACAAACTGTTTTATTGTAGGAAACTGAGATGCAAACACAACAACTAAAAACAAAAGATTATTTGGATCTGATTCCAACTACAGATTTGGAAATACCCAAAACACAATTGTTGCCGAGGTTTGATTCTTTTCTTAATCTACTTTTTGTTCAAACACAAAAGATAGATAGTGATAGTCATTTATCATTTTGTAACTCAGATAGACAGTGATAGACTACTATTAGTGTAAATCTCACATAGACTCTAATAGAGGTCTATCATTGTCTATCTAAGATAGACAATGATAGTCCACTATCACTCTCTATCTAATATAGACAGTGATTCTTACTTTCTATCATATGCTTGTAGGTAGATGAAGTTGAAGAAGACAATGAAACTTAAACATAAACATAAAAGGAAGAAGATGAGGTTGAAGAAGAAGCTAAAACAGATAAAGAAGAACAAGAAACTGAAGTAGAAGAAGTTGAAACAGAAGAAAATCAAAAAAGAGAAAAAAGATCTAAACATAGAAATGAGAAAAAGGTAAATATCGTTGTTTATATACATGATGATAGACAATGATAATAGTCTATCATTGTAGTCTATCATTGTTTATCATTCAGTGTTCTTCTTATAAACTCCAATATCTTCTTGTAGAAATCAATGAAGAAGAAAAAATTGAGAAAGAGAAAGAATATGAAGAGCAAGTAGAAGAAGAACAAATTGAGAAAGAGAAAGAAGATGAAAAGCAAGTAGAAGAAGAGCAAGAGAAAGTAGATGAAGAGCAACTAGAAGAATACCAAGAGAAAGTAAATGCAGATCAAGTAGAATAGGAGTAAAATGTGAAGGAACAAGTTCAATAAGAGCACAATGAAGAGGAAGATACTAATACGGAAGAGAGTGCAGAGATTCTCTTTCAGAAGAAGAAATCAAAGAGAAACCATAAATGGAATAAAATTGTTGATGAGGAAGATGAAATAGAACAAGAAACTGATAGTGAAGATGATACAAATAAAGATATTCTAATAAAAAAAAAAGATAAAGTAGAAAGGAAAGCAGCAAGAGCGGGGCAAGTATAAAAGGTTTAGACTAAAGATGCTAGAAGACACACACTTTCAAAAGGAGAGACCAAAGAGACAGCGAAAACCAACCAAAAAAACATATGCAAAAAATATCTCCCCAAAGAAAAAACCTAAAAGGAAGAAACTTGAGAAGAAGAACGAAGTACAACCTCGAACTTCAACTCAAGAATATGCAAAATTGATGACAGACACTACTCCAAGCTTTAGCTTAAACATTTCTCAAACTTAATCTCAACCTAAATCCCAATCTCAATCTCAATTTCAATCTTGATTGTAGAAATACTTTATACAATTTATAAAGCTTCAAATTGATTGTTTTTGTTGTACTTAGATACACTCAGATAACACAAGTATGTATTGATGTTAAAGTTTTCAATAGTTGCTAAAGTTCCTAAGATAGATAGTGATAGTAGAATAAGACAATGAACAAAACATGTTAATTTTATAAATTTTAGAAGTAGTTGATTGTCAACAAGTAGAAAGAAACTTACAAACTGTATAATGCTGGATCTATTATTGATAACTTTGAATTAAGATAGACAGAGATAGAGCACTATCAGTGGTAAAGTTCTATGATAAATAATAATATCAGTATTTTTGTTGTTTGTAGATAGTGTTATGTTCTGTCATTGTCTTGTTATACTATTACTATCTATCTTAGGAACTTTAGCAACTATAGAAACCTTTAACATAAGTATGTTGATGGAGTTAATTATTAACAAGAGGAAGCAATTTAGATCTTAAGTACTCTAATTAGGTTAATTTCATAGAAATAAGCATGTAATTTAATACAAAATAAAGGGATTAAAAGAATACAACTTTTGTAGCCTAAATTCCTTCTTGGTTTTTGATCAATTCTTCTCACGAACGGTTCATAAACCACCATGAGAGTCTTCCCGACTATTCTCCGACCTTAGAACGAGATGGTGGGATCCGGTGATGACCAATTTGGAGAGAAATTAAACAAGGGTTTGAGAGAGAATTAAGGTTAGGTTTTTTTTTCCTAAAACCTCATGAATTTCTAATTCTACCAAGAGAACTAAAATTAACATAACTCTTCTATTTATAGGCAAAAACATGAAAATCATGCAATTTTGAGTTAATAAAAAATTGGCGCTCAAAATTCCATTAACTCTTTAGTGGGAATTAGTGGGATTAGTATCTTCAAGTGGAACCAACACCTAGCAATAACAAATATTAGATTTTTCCACTGTTCGCACGAGAATTCAAGAGAAATTTATTTCGTGGAACTTGGACTTTGTATTTGTATTAATTTAGTGGAAAGTGAGTACAATCTCTAATACATAATATTTTGATGCTTTCAAAATAAACTATAGTCTTTAAGCTGGTTGATCTTCTTGAATGATCGGCCTTCGGACTTGTTAATCTTCTTGGATGATCGGCCTTTAGGCTTGTTGATCTTCGTGGATGATCGGCCTTCGGGCTTGTTGATCTTCTTGGACGATTAGTCTTTGGGCTTGTTGATCTTCTTGGATGATCGACCTTTGGGCTTGATGATCTTCTTGGACGATCGACCTTTGGGCTTGTTCATCTTCTTAGTTGATCAGCCTTTGGACTTGATGATCTTCTTGGATGATTAGTGCTCGCATGAGGCTTCCAAAGAAACTTGTTTCGTGGAGTTGAACTTGAGTTGGTGTTGATGTTGATGTTGATTTGATGCGATGTGTTCGATCTCTAGTACTTGATCCTCTAATTCTCTCTCGGTTGAATGCGTATGCTTGATGTATAGAAGTAGAGCGTGTGAATATTCTTGAGTGTGGAGTCTTGGAAGAATGCTTATATCTTCAAAGGACTTCATTCATCAAGCATGGTCAAAATGCTTGTATCTTTAAGGTGACTTCAGTGTTTAGAATGTTTGTATCTTCAAAGGACTTCAGTTTTTAGAATGCTTGTATCTTCAAAGAACTTCGGTCTTCAAGCTTGGTTAGAATGCTTGTATCTTCAAAGGACTTCAGTCTTCAGAATGCTTGTATCTCCAAAGGACTCCAGTATTCAAGCGTGGTCAGCTTCAGGAGTCAAAGAGTCTTCTGATTGTAGAGAATTCCCTCTAAGCTCCTTGGAGTGTAGAATTGTCGATTCCTCCAAATGAAGAGAGCTTCTCTATTTATAGAGTTTACAAGTGGCTTAGGCTTGGCCCTTGGGTTTAAAGAGATTGAATATTCAGCTTGTAGGTTGTGAAGATACGGTCAGCTTGTTGAAATCTTCTAATCTTTAAAGCTTCAAATAGTTCAGATCTTCAGTTCTTCAGAATTTGAGAACTTCAGTCTTCGAAGCTTGAGAAGCTTTGGTCTTCAGCACTTGAGAGCTTAAGTCTTGGATATTGGGAGCTTAAATCTTCAGAGCTTTAGTGTCTTCTGATCTTCAAAGCTTCAATATATCTTCTGATCTTCAGAGCTTTAGTGTCTTCTGATCTTCAGAGCTTTGATATGTCTTCTGATTCTTTAGGGTATTCTGATCTTCAAAGCATTGAAGCAATTATGTTCTTCAGATCCTTGGAGCTTCAAACTTCAAATCTTCAGAGAGCTTTTGCGTTAAATTCCTCCCACCTTCCCCCAAATGAAGAGATAATGTCTCTATTTATAGAGGTTTCTCATGGGTTTTATATGGGCTTGGGCCTAATTACTTTACTAGGTCAAAATTGGGTTTGGGCTAAAGTTGGGCATGGGCCCATTTGTTGTTGATCCAAAATACTGGGCTTGAGTTTAATCTTTAATTTAGTCCAAAATTTCACCATGGGTTTGAATTGGGTTGGGCCTAAACGACTTTAATTACTCGGTCCAATCCAACTTATAATTTTTCCAATAGGCCCAGGCTTTCATTAATGATGTGGCGACTCATGATTCGCCAAAATTTATCATTCAAAAGATTTATGCACATCTATATGGTGTGTGAATCTCGAAAAAAATAATTTGGAATCAAAGTATGATTCTGACTCTTTTAGTTTAAAGCATCATCATGATCAAAATATGAGAATTTAGCTCAAAATTCTGATTTGAAATTTTGTTTGCTTGACACACTTTCGCCAAGTAAACAAAAGATGAATTTTAGTCCTCGACTTTCTTGCTCCCAAGTAAACTTTAATTTGAACAAGTAGAATTTATGTTACATTTTAATTGCAAATTTAATTTAATATCCCAAATTCTAACAATCATTTTTTTTTAGATTTAGAATATACTCAATTCTTCATGTGAATTTGAAGTAGAATTTTTTATTTTATCTTTCTCTTTCCTTCAACTTTGATTTGGTGATGCTTGGAGTGTGCCTATATTTTGATTAGACAACACTTAGATTATACCAAGGTCTTGACATTGGGATGAAATTTTGTTGGTACACAAATCTTGGCTTGAATTTGGAATAGAATTTGGGGTGAAATTGAATCTCGATCAATTTTGGTTTGAGATAAAAATTTAGGATATGCCCAAATTTTAATGAGAAACCAATTGAGACATTTTTTTATCTGCAATTTATTTTGATTGAAGATAAAAACTCAAGGTTGGATAATTTGAATTTGAAATAAAATTTGGAATATGATCAAATTTCAGTTTGGGATAAATTTTAGATCTTTCCTACAATTTGATTTGAAAATAGGGATGAGAAAACTTAAATTTGGATGAATTTGATATAAAATTTAGAAGATGCCCAAATTTGAGATTTTATCCGCAATTTAATCTTAAAGTTGAACAATTTGATTTTGAATAAAATTTGGAATATGACCAAATTTTTATTTGAGAGAAGTTGTAGATCTTACCACAATTTGATTTGGATCTAAGGATATGAATAGATGAAATTGAAATAAAATTTGGAATATGCCCAAATTTGAATCTTAATCGAAATTGAAATCCAAAATTTGATTTGGATAGAATTACAATCTTAAACTAATTTTGACTTGAAGCTTGGATAATCTAGGACTTTGAACTTGAGATTTGGATAAATATGGATTCGAATCTTATTTCGACCTAAACTATTATTATTATGTTTTAGTGAAGTTGAATATGGGCCTTCAAACTTGTTGACAATAAAACCACATTCTTTTTGTTAAATTGGATAAATCCCTATATATATATATATATATATCAATCTAACCCAAACTTGAACTCAAATCTAAACTTCTTCTCCAAATTTAGCTTTTAAATCTTAACCATCTTTGATTATTCATCTATAAATTGAACTCATAATCTCATAGAATTCACATTGAGTGAATCACCTTCATTGCATCTCTGAAAACTTCTTTAGGAGCTTTTTATTATTTCTTCAGCTTTTTTTTATGCTTCTTGTTTTGCTTCGCCGAGTCGATGGAAACAGAGCACTCTCATGTGATCGATCTTCTCTTTTTTTCTTTTTTTTCTACTCTCTCGTGACCAATCTTCTCTTTTTTTTTTCATTTCTAATTTCTTCAGCATGTTTTCAACCTTTCTTTTTCCTCACCTTTTTTTAAGCCTTTTGTGGTTGATCATCTCCTTTAGGACCAATTAGCATTACGTTGCACTTGATGTGTGGTCACCGACGACATTGGCTTTTGTTTCTACTGGATTTTTTTTTACCGTCAATTTCTCATGGTGTTGAGATGATGTGTGAAAGAGGAAGAGAACAGAGTCTTTTTTTTTTTTTAATTTCTTCTTTTTACGAAAACCCTTTTTCTTTTCTTAGTCTTTCTTTCTTCTTCTTTGTTTCCCTTTGCTTTCAACATTTTTTTCCTGCAAATTCTTTTACCACCATTGTCTGCAACATCACTGTTGTCTAACATTGTGGAGATCGAAGCCACCCGCCACGGATGGTGATGGTGTGGATTCACTTGAGAAAAGGATAGAGCTTGCTGACATGAGCTTGGGAGGGAGTGACATAGTAGAGAGATATTTAGTGGAAAGTGATAGAAATTTTAGGGGGCAGTGGATGTGTAGAAGAAGAAGAAAGATTTAGTTTTTTTTCTTCTTAACTTCCTTTCTTTTTTTATTCAGAATTTTCTTTTTACACTTTTTTACTTTCGTTTTTTTTGTTGTTCTTGTTTCGAATTTTTATTTTGTTCATATTACTCTTTTCTTTTCTTTTTCTAGTAAATTCTTTTTCATTTTTTTCATTTTTTTCCTTTTTTTCTTCTTCTCTTTTACTGTTTTTTCTTTTTTTTTTTTCATTCTTTTTTCTTTTATTTTCTTATTTTCCTCTTTTCTTTTCTTTTTTCACATGTTTTTTCCCCTTTTCTTTTTCTTTTCTTTTTTCTTTTTTTTTTGTTTTGTTTCTTTTTTTTCTTCATTTTGTTTCCACCTTTTGTTTCTTCTCCTTTAGAAACAAGTCAAATATAATCAAATTTAGACAATGAATTGAATCTAACTTTTTTTTTTTTGCAATTTTGCCCTTTCCTTTTTTATTCTTAATTTTTTTAACAACTTGCCCTCACTTTTCTTTTTTATAGGAGTTAAGCTATTAGGGTGGTGAAGTGAATGAAGTGGCAACATCGAACAAAGCTTAAAGATGAGCTATTGTGAGGATGAATCAAAACTAAGTACACCAGACTTTAGAGGTGGAGTGCACCAAACTTGAGCGAAGCCGCACTTGAATTTTGGAAATGAAGCGAAGTTGCACTTGAATTTTGGAAATGAAGCGAAGTTGCACTTGAATTTTGGAGATGAAGCGAAGTCGCACCACCAGTTTGGAAAGAGAAGCTGTGCCATCAGTTTGGAAAGAGAAGCTGTGCCATCAGTTTGGAAAGAGAAGCTGTGCCATCAGTTTGGAAAGAGAAGTTGTGCCATCAGTTTGGAAAGAGAAGTTGTGCCATCAGTTTGGAAAGAGAAGCTGTGCCATCAGTTTGGAGATGAAGCGAAGTTGTGCCATCAGTTTGGAGATGAAGCGAAGTTGTGCCATCAGTTTGGAGATGAAGCGAAGTCGCGCCATCAGTTTGGAGATGAAGCGAAGTCGCGCCATCAGTTTGGAGATGAAGCGAAGTCGCGCCATCAGTTTGGAGATGAAGCGAAGTCGCGCCATCATAGTTTGAAGCGAGTGCGCCGAAGTCGCGCCATCAGTTTGGAGATGAAGCGAAGTCGCGCCATCAGTTTGGAGATGAAGCGAAGCCGCGCCATCAGTTTGGAGATGAAGCGAAGCCGCGCCATCAGTTTGGAGATGAAGCGAAGCCGCGCCATCAGTTTGGAGATGAAGCGAAGCCGCGCCATCAGTTTGGAGATGAAGCGAAGCCGCGCCATCAGTTTGGAGATGAAGCGAAGCCGCGCCATCAGTTTGTTGTTAGAATCTCTTGTTGGAACTGAACAACTATAGGCTCAAAAGTCCCAAACTGGATGGAGCTTTCTCTTTGATCATGAGATACAGATGGTGTTGGGACAGTTGAAGTCATCGCTACTGTTGCGTGATTTGTTTGAGCTATTTCATCAAGCTTCAGCTCAATCTTCTTTTCATGAGCCAACTTTAGAATCAGCTCCTCTAGCACAAAGCACTTTTCAACTGGGTGACTAATGACTCGATGATACTTATAGTAGTTACGATTATCTACTTTTCTTGCTTGTTCCGATTGCTTGCATTCTAGCAGTTGAATAAGTTCTTTCTCTAATAAGTGCTTCAACATGTCGGCAACATCAGAGTCCAGGAATGGATAAACCTTATTATGACTTTTTTGAGATTTGGGTGACGCTTCTGGCCACCATTATGCTTTCTTTTAGACTTTGTTTCTTTTCCTTTGAAGGAAAGTTTCAGCGGGGTCATCTGTCCATAGATTCTCTTGTGACACTATCCACGATCTTTTCAGTGCCCTTAACTTCATTCTTGTATTTTCTCCCTTTAGGGACTAGGAAATCTTTAGTTCCCCTGTTGACGATACTCAGCTCCATATCATGAGTGCGTGTTTCCAACTCTTCAAATGTACGAGGCTTTATCCCTTACAGAATGTAGAGAAGTTCCCAGCGCATGCATTTTGTGCACATCTCCACTGAGATAATTCAGTGAGTCTATCTTTGCAATCCAGGCTCAGAGCTCTCCATCGGTTGATGTAGTCGATGACCGTGAAGGAACTCTTATTCAAGAGTACCTACGAGCGGAAGCGGATCTTTCCAATTCATTATAACAGAATATCCACATATACATTCAAACATACAGATATGCTAAATTACTAGCATGCTAAAGGAACAATAAACTAGAGACCAAGAGATCATACCAGTTGAAGACTTATTCTTCACAGCAAATCTCGTTTTCGCTAGAATGGTAAGTTATCGTTCAGCAAATCTCAATTGTCTACCTCGAACAGTCTCCACACGAATAGAAGGAAACGGGGACGACACCACCACTCAGAGCCCTCAGGATTCTTGGAATGAGAATCCAAAGGGTGGGCTTTGTTCGGATTTGGTAGAGGGGAAGAAGAAGGGAGATCGTATACAATGATCAAGCAAGTAGGAGAAAGGATCGTCTATCGTATAGACAAAATGCTTGATCGTTTAGGTGAAGTATACGATCGTGTAGGAAAAGATAAGCGATCGTCTAAACGATCATGTGGGAAAAGCTAAGTGATCGTCTATACGATCGTTTAGTAAATATCGGGCATTAAACGATCGCTTAGAAAAAGGTAAACGATCGTTTAGTAAATAGCGCACGTGGATGTGCGATCGCTCAGTACTATCGTATAGGTAAGTGATCGTTCAACACTATCATACAGGCACTGATTTTACTAAGTGATGAGACACTTCAACTCTATGTTCGTGCATCCAATGCTTAATACACTGTGAGTTATTTAAGCATCTCAAAGCGATTTTTCAACTTACTCATTCGTTATGAAAACAGAAGAGACACCAATCTATTATCCCTTAACCGTCCAATTAATAAACAATGAATATAATCACATTATACTCATAACCTATGGATTAATATCATATATTAACCATACTATTTTTCCTTCACTAGATATAAATCATATTTATATCCAATTTCCTCCAAATTAATGTATCTCATACATAAAGTTAATTATATCATATATAATTAACTAGTTCAATTATATCATATATAATCGAACTCTCTCTTGTCAATTTGAACATTTCAAACTGACCCAAAAACTGATTCTTAACTTGTATCCAAGCTACCAAGAGGACCTTATGGACCTATGGCTCGAAGCTCCAATGGTACGTGAATAACTGACTAAGTTCTTTAGCCACGATATCCACCATATGTTAACTGTCAAACATTCCACTAAAGATCGACAGTTGAACTCTTCTTACCATAGATATATTTCTCTGTCCATTGGATATAACCAATCATTAATACGATGACTCTTCACAGATGCTCGTAAGTACAGCTGAGCCAATTTACCGTTTTCCCCTGTAGTTACATCTTACTCCTTAAGTATCACCAATCCCTCTAATGAATAATACAACATAGTCCCACTATGTGTGAACACCTCTCGAGCCATGAGAAGGTGTATGACGCCACATCGTTCAAGCCCCGGAATCAACCCTTAAGAGAGTAATCTATCTACTTACCCTTGTTTTCGGGGAAGGAGTGAACTTCATCTTGTGAAGCTGAGTTCTCAGCTACCAAATCAGATAAATCCCCAAAATGGTAGGTTTGAGTCGATGTTCTGGCCACTCGCACCCATGCAAATCAAAGAACCACCCTCAATGGCAGAGTTCCTAACTCACTCAGGATTGAGGTCATGTTACCTATGGTCATCCTAGTGAAGTGAAGTCTCTGTCATGAATGGAATTATATGACGAGACGTTAACACTTCGTGGTCAGGTCTTATACAAACTCTTTGTATAGAACACCCCGCTCGCATGTCCCCTACAAGAATGATCAGAATCAGGCCATCTGTGACAAGTCACAACACTTGTAACTATTCCACAAAGCGGGTCGCATCCGTAGTGTTACCAGGATAAGGTTTCCCTCCTATATCCATATACTACAGACCATTTTGGTTGTCACTTAAGACATGATCCACTTTATGTGCTTAAATTACATAAAGACAACCAGGGATATTAATTTTATTGGTTTGTGGTAAAATAAAAACATCTAAATATGCAAAGTCAAGAAGTGAAGTATATATCATATATATTATACATCACAAGCGTTCGTACAAAATTGTTTACAAACTACATGACACGAGACTTTAAGGCACAAACCCCAACAATCTCCCACTTGTTCTAAAGCGAAGTGAGGAGTACGAAAACAAGTACAAAATAATAAACTATGGCATAAAAACCCAATACAATAAAATCTCCCACTTGTCATAGTCCGCCGCGGACGGTCCTATAGACCCATGCTCTAAAGATGACCCTCAAACACTGTAGCCGTGAGAGCCTTCGTAAATAGATCAGCAACATTTTGCTCCGAGGCGATCTTTGTGACCATCATGTCTTCTCGATGCACTATCTCGCGGATCAAATGATACTTCCGCTCTATGTGTTTGTCGCGCCTATGACTCCTAGGCTCCTTGGAATTTGCCACAACACCACTATTGTCATAATAGAGGGTGATGGGCTTAGACATATCTGGAACAACTTCCTGCTCTGTCAAGAACTTCTTGAGCCAGACGATATTCTTAACAGCTTCACAAGTCGCTACGTACTCGACTTCCATCGTGGAGTCAGCGATGCACCCCTACTTAGTGCTCCGCCACAGTACAACTCCTTCTATTTGATCTCTTAAAGCAACGATTTCATGATCTCGCTCTTCTACAAATTTTGTGAGGAGATTTATCTTTCTCTCCATCTTTACCATGGCCGACTTAATCGCTATGTCAGTCACCATGACAGACACTACGTCAAAGTGCGATTCTTTATCTGATGGATCGGTAGCAGAAGCATAGTTGTCGAACAAGGAATTTTCTTTGATGACAATCCCGCCTTTAGGAGATTCCATCAGCTGTTCCTAGATTTTCTCTGTGATGACAGAACCTATGTAAGTGTCGCTTGTGATGGTAGCTTTAGATGCAACTTTCTTTAGTGTCATATGTAGATTTGTTGATTTGGATGACGAGAGAGAGATGAGAGGTAGAGAGATCCCACTAGGCGTGCCAATTTGTTCACACGAGAATTCAAGAGAAATTTATTTCTTGGAACTTGAACTTTGTATTTTTATTAATTTCGTGGAAAGTGAGTACAATCTTTAATACATAATATTTCGATGCTTTCAAAATAAACTAGAGTCTTTAAGCTGGTTGATTTTCTTGAATGATCGGCCTTCGGGCTTGTTGATCTTCTTGGATGATCGCCCTTTGGGTTTGTTGATCTTCGTGGATGATCGGCCTTTGGGCTTGATGATCTTCTTGGACGATCGGTCTTTGGGCTTGTTGATCTTCTTGGATGACCGACCTTTGGGCTTGTTGATCTTCTTGGACGATTGGCCTTTGGGCTTGATGATCTTCTTAGACAATCGGCCTTTGGGCTTGTTGATCTTCTTGGAGGATCGGTCTTTGGGCTTGTTGATCTTCTTGGATGATTGATGCTCGCATGAGGCTTCCAGAGAAACTTGTTTCGTAGAGTTGAACTTGAGTTGGTGTTGATGTTGATGTTGATCTGATGCGATGTGGTTCGATCTCCAGTACTTGATACTTTGATTCTCTCTCGGTTGAATGCATACGCTTAATGTATAGAAGCAAAGCGTGTAGATGTTCTTGAGCTTGGAGTCTTGGAAGAATGCTTGTATCTTCAAAGGACTTCAGTCATCAAGTGTGGTCAAAATGCTCGTATCTTCAAGGTGACTTCAGTCTTTAGAATGCTTGTATCTTCAAAGGAATTTAGTCTTCAGAATGCTTGTATCTCCAAAGGACTTCAGTCTTCAAGCATGGTTAGAATGCTTGTATCTTCAAAGGACTCCGGTCTTCAGAATGCTTGTATCTTTAAAGGACTCCAGTCTTCAAGCGTGGTCAACTTCAGGAGTCAAGGAGTCTTCTGATTGAAGAGAATTCCCTCTAAGCTATTTGGAGTGTAGAATTGTTGATCCTTCCAAATGAGGAAAGCTTCTTTATCATGCGATATAATAAATCGTAATTCCCTCTAAGCTCTCTGGAGTTGAATATGATTGAAATATTAGTTATATGAATGTGATTCGTATTAAAACTATAAAATATGATTCATATTAATTCTATAGGTTATGTGAGAGATTAATAAACTATAAGTTATATCATGCGATATAATAAATTATAGGTTATATATTATATGAGATATAATATGTTATATATTTTAATTATATTAAAGTTGGTGTGATATAATTATATATATATATATATATATATATATATATATATTAAAGTTGGTTATTTTTTATTTAATTTGAGATTTTGAATTTTAAAATTAAATTCAAAATTAGTGAGAGAGAGTTATTTTGATAAACTTCTCCTCTTTCCCCTTTTCATCTTTCTCAATCCACGTGAAATTAGTTTCATGATTTTCTCTAGGGTGGTAACTTTTCATCTTCTACCCTGAGATTTTCCGAGGGTTTTAATACACTATATGTGAATTTCTCTCCAGCAATAAAGCTCTCCCTCACCCAAAAAATTAATATTTAGAAGCTCATTCCTCTCTAGTGATTTTCGTCCTTGAGAATAATGAGGAAGAGCTCGCGGTGGTGTCCGATTTTGGAGATCTCTTGTTGTGTTCGTGAGTTCGAAACAAGAGGAAGGTTGTTCGTGACCTTTGCTGTGATCAGAAAGGATTCGCGAAGAATTAGTCTTCAAGGATAAGTTTGTTCTTAATCTCTTATTTTCTCTTTATTTTCAGAGAAATGCATGCTTAATTAGGTTTTATTTATCAAGTTTTTATCCTCTATATTATCATCGTTCTGTAAAATGTAAAAATGGGACAATTGTAAGATTCGCGAACCATCGTAAGATTTTTTTTTTGCTGCGAGTATTCACATATCCTTCACAATACCCATAAATGATACCCATCCAAAAAGGTAGGTTTTCTTCTTGTCCACTCTCTCATTTGTAATACATTTCTTTATACTTTTATTTTATATATCGTTAAAATTAATTATTGTATGATAATTTAATTTATAGTTTATAAAATTATATTAAAATTCAAATTATAGTGTTTGAAGTTAACTACTTCAATTTAATAAATCAATTAATATATATATACAATTTAATATATACCTAACATTTATTTTAGTTTAATAAATTAGTTTATATATACATAAACATTTTTTTCAATAAACTGTAAAAAACCAATGCAATAAAACTATCAATTAATTAATTAACTATATTTTTAATTAGTTAATGATCATTATAATTAATATGATATGAATTTATTTTTTAAATAATTATAATTAGTTTATCATTGACTAATTAGAGTTCATTAATTATTTTATTAATTAATACATCATAATTGTATAAGTTCAAGCCATAATGTTAAGAATACCTATTGAATGGGAAGGAATAAGTTCGACAGTGAAGGAAATCAGATATGAGGATTTCCATGAGAAGGGAATGATCGTTCCAAAATCCATTCGAAATTGAATACTAACAATTATAGTCAAGAAACGGAAACTAACAGGTCATGCACAATATGAAATTACAGCATGCTTTAAGATAAGATCGAGGAATAGAATATACATACCTTTGAAGACTCATTCTTCAAACTCCCTCGATCGAACTCTAAGCATCTAAGACAACAATACACGAACGCTCGATCGAACTTCGGTCTTATACAAACTCTTTGTATAGGACATTCTTGCTCATATGTCTCCACATGAATGGTTAAGATCAACCATCTATAGTAGTTCACAACACATGCAAACCTCTACAAAGCGGGCCGTGTCCGTAGTATCACCAGGATCAGGTATCCCTCCTTAATTCTTATACTATAGCCTTTTTTAGGTTATCACTTAAGGCATGATCCACTTATATATCTCATATACATGCTTAAGTTTGCATACAATAATCATGAAGCTTTGTTTATTGGATATGAGTAAATGCAAAATAAAATAACTCTTATTTTATTCATAACAATGTGTACAATATTTACAAACTACGAAACTCCGGGAGAATTAGGACACCAATTCCAACAGACAGTGGATCATGAAGTCTTGGCAATCTTCTCTATCTAATGAATGGGAGTCCGCTTTGAAATCACCCACCTTGCACCCACCCCTCGTGTATATGCTTCAACAGGAATTAAACAAAGGTAGATTGATACAATAGAAACGCCTGGTGAAATGCCCACCTGTAACTCAACAGATATAGTACATTACATAGTCCATTTTAGGGATTGTCAACTTACTCATTCAATTACTTTGGCATTGGGCATTCCAAAAATTGGATACTACCGGGTCAGATGAATTCAATAATAGAGGCCTGTTGATATTCTGACCTTCCTTCTCCTTTAAGAGATTACCCAAAAGAGAATCCAATGTTTCTTGGTCGTGGATATCTGAATAGGAAGAAAT
The DNA here is from genome assembly GCF_027475165.1 of Benincasa hispida. Classification (NCBI taxonomy): domain Eukaryota; kingdom Viridiplantae; phylum Streptophyta; class Magnoliopsida; order Cucurbitales; family Cucurbitaceae; genus Benincasa; species Benincasa hispida. The sequence continues at coordinate 63,883 of NW_028326246.1, forward strand.
GCCCCGTGGTTTGCTTTGGAATAAAACAATTAGAATTAGGCTCATTGAATTGGAATGTATATTATCCATATAGGGGATCTTTTAATGGAGAAGATCCGTCGACCTAAGATGAAGAGATGGGTCTATCTATTTTATTTAGTTATTCAGTTAACCAATGATTCGTTATTGTAACATAACAGATAATAACAACCATTTTCAACCGACATGCATATATTTTTTTTATTTTCCAATGGATTTACATCTTTCATTAATGGATTTTTTTTTTATGTATTGAGTAATAACTCTGGTTGTTTGTTGTTCAAGAATTCTTGTTTAGGTTATTCATACCATCCATACATAATGTTTTGATCTAAGGTTTCAATTCTTCCATGTTTCAGTAGTAGTATATTGTTCCATGGAGCTAAGGTCCAAAATATGGACAAAACTGGTGTTTTCACGACTCTATCACCCAATCAATTTTGTTCCACTTAATCCCTATTTCATAACCACATACTTTTCCGACTAAGAAATGGGAAACCTTTCTCTTGTTACATGAATCCAATTTTCTTCTCATCTGGGAAAAGCCATCTTTCTCAACAATGTTTTCGTCATGTGATCCAATAGTAGTTTATTAGATAGGAGTAGATTTGATATACTAATAACTCTCAGATGGAGTATTAGAACAGAAAAATCTATTAGATAATAAACTTTTGGTTCTAAGTCATCTCTGGCGATGAATCAACAATTTGAAGTGCTTTTCTTGCATATTCATAAAAAAAACAACGTTCATATATAGATGTAGGAAGATTTGTTTGGGAAATAAGCAACCATTTTGACATCTCTTCATCTGCAAAGAATTCTCGATGTAAAAACCCATAAACAAAAGGTTGATCTTTGAATACGAAAAAGAGTGGATCTGCAGGATCCCAAATGAATTGGCTTATTCGAAAAAAAACCTTGTTCTTTCAAAGATCTATCTCGTGTCATGTATTGTACGATTTCAGTATTTTGCAAGTACTCCGAATGAAGTTCATCTTCTTTTATCATAAATGATCTACTTGCCTCAAAATGATCTAGCCCAATAGGGAAATCTCAATTCATTGGGCCTTGCGATACAATCAAATAGAAATCCCCAAGGGCGCCATATTCTATGAGCCCAAACTATGTGAATGAATAAATCCTCCTCTATCTGTTGCGGGTCGAGGACTCCTTCTCCTCCCCTTTTTCAAATTCTTATTCATATTATTCATAGATAAATCTCTTATCAACGATAGAACAAGATCTATTTTGTATCATATCTAAGGGGTTCATGGGTTCAGGCCGAAGATTCAATGTCATCGATCGTTATCAACTCGGCCGCAATCTTTTTTTGCCCGCGAGGATCCCAACAGAGTGCCTTCTACTTCTAATAGGCCATGAACTAGATCAGAATCATTCTCAACAAGTCCATAAGAAGTGATCCCATTTTTTCTTCGGGTCCGGGAAGACCAAAGGTCTTGAACGACCGTTTTGGCCGAAGAACTCAAAAGATAAAGAAGTATTGTCAATTTCATCATGCTCGTTCCAAGTTCAAAGTACCATTTGTACGAATTAGAACCCCCTTCGTTACATGATTTATTCTTCATATAGATAGATATAAGATCTATAGAATAATTACTTATAAGTACATTTTGTACAACAATCCTTCCTATCTGATAGAAAAGGATCCCATGATCTTGAATTGATCTTACCTGGGATCGAAAATCTCAAGTTTTTCTATGAAGAGCAGATCTAATTCTATTAGTGTCTATAATTGATTTCTTTTGTGTAATACTAATTGATAGGGCTACATTGGTAAGTGCTACAAGATCTCGTATATCGAAACCCATATTTATGGAACCAAATCCATTAATATGGACATTTTCTTTTCTAAGTGAAATCCTCTAGTATATAAAAGAGTGAAAAAGTGCTTTCGTCGTTGTGGAATAAGAAACATTCATATTTTAATACATGTATTTAATTTATTTGGAGTTATTAGAGCGGGATCCACTTTTTGGAGAATACGGGTCGAAGCAATAACAAGAATATTTCCAGTGGAACATTTTTCACAATCCTTGGAGAGATAGTTCACTAAAAGACCAAGGGATAAATAATTCTCGACTCATTCACATTCAGATCATGAATGTTTGGAGTCCATATTATGTCAGGAAACATTGCTTTTGCTAATTCGAGTTGAAGGGTGATATAAAAGTGGTCTATTTTTGACATCATATCCATAGTTAGCACATTCATCATACTCTTTATTTAAAAAAAAAAAAAAAACTTTAATTATAAATTACTCGTTTTACAAATACTTGCTAATAATTTAATGATATTATTAAATAATTAATTATTCTCAAAACTTTGAATTAAATTGATTGTTTATCAACCGGTCTATTAAAATTTTATAGAGTTTTCATGACTAATTTTACAAATTAAATACGAAAATAATTTATTTCTATAAAATTTTGATAACATTCTGCACAATAAAACACAACCATCCTTGATTATCAGCAATCTTATTTCCAGACTTGTTATTCCCAAACATCCTTAATTTCTGGACATCTATTAAACCTTAAACCAAACGACTCATAAATAATTATTAACTCCTCAACTCTCGATCCAAGGAGAATCTACCATTAAAATGTTTCGAGTCCAATTGGACTAAATTGACTTTGGGCATAAGTCTTAATATATTCAATCCATAGTAAAAGTGCTTACGATTATAATTTGATGAGGAGATTAAGAAAAAAACCAGTTTTTTAATACAACAAATCTGAAAAGTAAGAATTTGAATCCCTCATGCACTTATAAAACATCTAAAACTATGTAAATAAAATGTTCAAACTAATCATGAAAATATTCCAACCTAATCACAAAACTACTCTAACTTAGCAATAAATGCCAAGAGTAACACCATCAAACATAATTGAAAGACAAACACATCAAAATAAGAAGTTTTGCGAACTATTAAAATGTTAATGACTCATCAGTCTTTTTAATATTGTGAGTTTATTAATGTAACAATTATTTTATTTTATTTTTTGGAACATTTTTACATATAGAAAAAATATCAAACTATTTATAAAAAAAGTTATAGACTTCTATTAACGTCTATCACATAATATAGATTTCTATCAGTTTCATCACTGATAGACACGATGAACTTTTATCAACCTCTATTAAAGAAGATTAAATTTATTATTTTATGTAAATAGTTTTCCTTATTATTTTATTTTTGAAAAATTCTATTTTACTTTTTAGAAAGGTAACACTTATCTAATTACAAATTTAAATTACGACATTTAATGTCATGCATAGTTATACATTTGACGATTATATATGGTGTATGTAAATATTAAAAAAAATTATACACACATACTAATTAAAAAAATGTTAAAAGAAATATATACATATATACATATATACATATACAGATATACATATATACATATATATGTATAGATATAAATCATTCCTTTTTTGGAAGAAATATACCCATTTTTTTTATTTTGAAAAGAGAACATTTTAGGGAAAAAGCAGCTAAGAGGACTACTTCTATGAATATGGTTTATAGGAGTTATTTTTTCAAAGATAAACGAGGAGAAGGACTTGAGGTCGTCTGCAAGATTTAGCGCCCTATAAATACCTGAAAACCTCAGGGGCTGTAGTTTTAGGCTGAAAAAATTCGGAGCTCAGCGGACGGACAGAGCCTTACCGGAAGTGTATTTCTGCTGCCGGTGCGAGCTCGGAAAGTTCTTCATCTTCCGGTGAATATCTGTTTTCTTGTTTATGTCTCAGTTTTCTCTTTGGTTTCCTGCAAATTTATCTCTTTCTCGTGCTTTTCCTGTGTTTGTTTGTTCGTTCGTTATGATGACTTCATCATCTTCGTTGTTGTCGAATTCGATCCTGTAGTTATTTGAAACAGCGCGTTTGATTGTTAGGAACTGCGAGGAAAGATCGTACTGCAATACGAAAGTGAGAAACGTAGATTTGTTTGTTTATGTTATATACATATTTTTCGAGAGGGGAAATCCGGTTTCTTCTTATATTTTTGGTGTTCCCATCTCTTTTATGTACCGAAAGAAATGATTTTTGTTTAATCAATTGTGGCTGTCGTCATTGTTGCACGTTTTGAGATGATGGCGAGTGGGTTAGGGTTTCCGATGAAAATTGATTTTGTAGGGAACACGTGGATGGTATAGTCTTTTAATGGATTGAACTGGTGAAGCTGTCCAGTGGCTCTACCGAAACGGTTTTGATCTGCATCTTGCCGTCATCTTGAAACTTCATTATTGTTGAGTTTCTATGATATTCCATGAATCCGACCATAGGACTGTTTGTGCCCTATTGCATCTTCCTTATCTTTTGGAGTTTGGTTTTCGTTAGAATCTCTGTTTGATGTTTCCTTGTTTGTGCAGTTTGGAGATTTGCTATTTATTGCATTGAAGAAAAATTACAGAAAATATCATCCTGGTTCAGTGGTTTCTTTTGATGCCATGACTGTCCAGGCCAATTTGCGTCTTCTAACATATTCACAAGAGATTGTAGATGGACAACCGATTTATGTTTCCTCAAATTGTCTTCCAATTAAGGCGTTGAAATTTGAACCTGCTGGCCATTCTTTCCATAATGCTGCCCTTAAACTCCTTGGTTGTGAGGATGATGAAGTGAGCGATGACAATGAGCAGGTGGCTGATGAGGCAGAACAGAAATATGCTCCATCATTTGATTCATACAGCAGCAAAGGTAAAAAGAAATCTGGTGGAAGCACACAACAAGATCATTATGCGTTGTTGGGTTTGAGTCATTTAAGATATCTAGCAACCGAGGAACAGATAAGAAAAAGTTATCGAGAAACTGCTTTGAGGTATCATCCTGACAAACAAGCTGCACTTCTTCTTGCCGAGGAAACTGAAGCTGCAAAACAAGCAAAGAAGGATGAAATAGAAAGTCATTTTAAATCTATTCAAGAAGCATATGAAGTGTTAATTGATCCTGTCAAAAGAAGAATTTATGACTCAACAGATGAGTTTGATGATGAGATTCCTACTGATTGTGCTCCACAAGATTTCTTTAAGGTGTTTGGTCCAGCTTTTATGAGGAATGGGCGTTGGTCTGTTAACCAATCTGTTCCCTCACTAGGCGATGATAAAACTCCATTGAAAGATGTTGATGATTTCTACAACTTTTGGTATGCCTTTAAAAGCTGGAGAGAGTTCCCACACGCTGATGAATTTGATCTTGAACAAGCAGAGTCTCGGGACCATAAGAGGTGGATGGAGAGACAGAATGCTAAACTTTCAGAGAAGGCTAGAAAGGAAGAATATGCTAGGATTCGTACCCTCGTAGATAATGCATACAAACGCGACCCCAGAATACAAAGAAGAAAGGAGGAAGAGAAAGCTGAAAAGCAGAGGAAGAAGGAAGCAAAACTTTTGGCAAAGAAGTTACAGGAAGAGGAAGCTATTAGGCTTGCTGAAGAGGAGAAACGTAGAAAGGAGGAGGAGGAGAAACGAGCTGCAGAAGTGGCTCAACAGCAAAAGAAGTTGAAAGAGAAGGAGAAGAAACTCTTACGGAAAGAACGGACTCGTCTTAGAACGCTTTCTGGACCTGCCATATCTCAGTCTTTGCTTGATCTTTCTGTGGAAGATGTAGAAAATCTCTGTTCATCTCTTGACATTGAGCAGATGAGAAATATTTGTGATAAAATGGAAGGGAAAACAGGTATGGAGCTTGCGAAGGTTCTTAGAGATGCACAGGAATGCAGCAATTCAGATAGAAAGCATCAGGAATCCAAGAAAACTGGACAGCAGAATGGTTCTACAACAGCTAATGCCACTGTCCCGCTAAGCAGCAGCCTTCAGAAGAAGGAGAAGCCTTGGAGTAAAGATGAAATTGAGCTCTTAAGGAAAGGAATACAGAAGTATCCTAAAGGAACATCTCGTAGATGGGAGGTTATCTCAGAGTACATTGGTACAGAAAGGTCAGTTGAAGAAATTTTGAAGGCAACCAAAACGATTCTCTTGCAGAAGCCCGACTCTGCCAAAGCTTTCGACTCATTTCTTGAAAAAAGGAAACCGGCACAGTCCATTGCATCTCCGCTCTCAACTAGAGAAGAGTTAGAAGGTGTATCCTCTAAAAAACCCGAAGACAATGTGGCAGTTAATGGTAATCTGGATGTGTCCTCAGTAGTGCAAAATGTAAACAACCAAACTCCCAGTGATTCATCTGCAAATGGAGTATACTCTAGTTCGGAGCAAGACGACTGGTCAGCTGTACAAGAAAGAGCACTAGTCCAAGCTCTAAAAACATTCCCAAAGGAGACCAACCAGCGATGGGAGCGGGTTGCTGCTGCTGTTCCTGGGAAGACGGTGAACCAATGCAAGAAAAAATTCACATCAATGAAGGAGAACTTTAGAAACAGAAAGAATGCTGCTTAATTACTGAGGCAGGCTTTTCTTTGGTGACAAAAGTGGTCTGTTCTTCAATCTGAACATTGTTTTGCCATTTATTCATATAAAAACAAAAGGGTTTCTCTGGATATCCAACCGATTCTTCACAAAGGTCAGTCTATCATATACCTACGCATAGGTTTTTTATTTTATGAAATTTTATCATGCCTTACAACTTTTAGTTAGTTACCTGAAATTCCCTGAAGAGATAAAGAGTATTGCGTATGCGGAAGAGTTTTGTATTTCCCTTTCTTATGTTGTTTAAAACGATTATTCATGTAGATTCATGTTGAATTATTTATAGCATGTGGGCATTATTTAGAATGATCCTGAGTGTGTTCAGTTTTGGATGATCTGTGATTCATGTAGACACACTGGATATTTTTTTGGGGTCTAATTTAGTAAATGAAATTGCTGAAAATGTGATGAATTAATATTATTATTTCTTTGAGCATAACTTTGTAGATTATGCATCCACTACCATCTATATTCGAATTAAAAAATAAATAAATAATACTAAGGCTGTTAATAAGTTTGTGGTTCCATTGCATATTGATATGTTACTTTTGACATACACATAACTTACAGATGTTAAAAACTTTGTTTCTTTTTACTTAAAAGGGAAAATCAAACTTTCATAGAGGAATGTAAAAAAGTGCAGAAAGAACAAATGTAAAAGGTAATAGAAATGCAGCCTCTAAAATTGGCCAACACTAATTATAGGGAAAAAAAATATTCAGTTGAAAATAAGAACATCTCATGGATAATTACAAAATACTTGGAAAGCATTTGCTGAGCCTTTGCAGCACTCTTACAAAGAATGCACCAACGAAGACCAAAAAGAGTACTTCAAAACTTCCCATCTTTACGTATACTGCACTGAAGAGGCAATTTTTTTAAATAACCTTTTATGAACAAAGGCGTAAATATGTGGGTCAAATATAGTAAAATGTCACTGTCTATTAGTGAATATAGCAAAATGTTATCATCTATTATTGATTCTTTGAAAATATTTTTTACATTTTTTTCATTTAACACAGTTAAATTTCAGAACAGAGGAGGAGATGTGCTAGGAATAGTATTTTTTTTTTAACATGTGTTGTTTTCTGTTTTTTCTGTTTATCATAGTTCTTTATATCTTTTTTTAAATGAACATTTGTTAAGAGCCAAATTTTGGAAGCAAAAACATATTTAAAAAGATTATATTCTTTTAGATCCCATTTAGTAATTATTTAATTTCAAAATAATGTAGTTTTTAAAAACATGTTTGATTTTTTAAATTTGGTTAAGAATCTAACTCTTATCTATACTATATTAAAAGGGGCAAAATGGAGAGAATTTTTATCTTCCCATTTTACCCCTAATTTTTAATTATATCCCTAACCTGTCCTTGACTTAATAGTTAGTTATTTAAAACTCACATATCAAAACCTCATGTAGATACCTTTTTAACAAATCTCCTTTAACAAACATCCTTTCATTAGTTATCAATATCCTATATAAAAGTAACCATCATCAATGTGTAAGTGCTTCTCCAAATCCTTCTTGTGGTATTGAATTCGACCACTAAAGAGAGAATGAATAGACAATAGGAAAGAAAGCAATAATTTTAATCATTGGCACTTTCACTGACAATATCTTCGAGAAAAAAAGGCACTCAATAAAATAATGTAAGTATTTACTTTTGTTATATACATTTTTTTCTAAATCGATAAATCCTTCATGTATTGAATTCAAGCATTGACGAGAGAATGGGAGACAACAAGGAAGGGGAGATAATTCTAATTACCGAGAAAAATGGGAAGAATGAGGAGTTAGAAAAATAAGGAGATTTTATTCGTTTAAAATTTCCTTAATTTTAATAGCACAAACATTCATCTTCTCTATTTTCCAAAATCTTATTGTTCATTTAAGTTTTATAATCATTATCCTCTCATCTTTCATGTGAGTTTTTTTTTCTAAATGAATGAATGCATAATCGATTGAAAGAAGAGAAAGTTAGTTGAGGTGAATGAGAAAAATGCGGGAATGAAGAAGATTGAGATGTAGAGAGAAGATTTGAGAAAATTAAGGGAGATGGAGAGAGTTAAAATATAGGATCTTGGAAAATTCTTATAAATAGAAAAATTACAAAAATATTTACACTCAATAGCAAAAAGTTCCAAAAGTACAATACTTTTGGAAACTTTTGAAACTTTTTGCTATAAAATGTAGCTATTTTTAAATATTTTTTTATATTTTAAAAGACTCCTAATATGGTTTTTTTATAGGCAACAGATATTATCATAAATATTTAAAATATTAAACTTTTGAGATTCGTGATTTTTAACCAACAAAACTAACAAAATCTTTGAAATGAAAAAAAAAATTAACTACAACTATACATAAATATCCACATAATTAAAATATTCATCTCATCCATATGTGTGTATATATATATAAAAGACCAGTACATAATATGTTAAAACCATGGTTTGGTTTTGAAAATTTTAGAAAATCTGTATTTAGTTATGTGGTTTAAAAATTGTAGTATTCACATAATTTATTAGTTTGCTATATAATTTTAACCATAATTTCTTACCTATTTTGCTCTGGCTATATGTTTAATCAAAGTTAATAGGAGAAAGGTCCACATTTATAACAATCTTTCCTCAATTTCATAGTTAAAACATAATCGTAAAAAATAAATTATTCAATTTTTTTTAAGAAAATTATTCACAACTGTTAGAATGTATTGTGATTATCATATATTTTAATTCAATTAGTAACACTTCATTTTGAGAAAAAGTTCTCGAATGAAATATTTTTAAAAGTTTTAAAGTACAACTAAAATTGGTTTTTAGAAAATAAAAAATAATAGTCATTAAAAAAATAATTAGAATAAGGATAAGTTTTTTTTTTCGAAGTCGCGATATAAATTATAAGGTGATGATTATTTCATATAATGTCTTGTGAAAAAAAAGTTCATCATATTTCTTGGTTGAATAACTAAAATGAAAAATGTATTTTATTATTTTTAACATAAATCACAATATATTTTTATGAAAATAAGGTTAAAATAATGACATAAATAAATTTTAAACAAAAAATAAACATTTTTTGTTTCTATGAATTAAGGCTAGGTTTGTCATTGCGTTAGGGTTAAAATCATGCATTATCCTTTTAGCTTTTAGATTCTCCTAAAATCAGGTAGAATTTTTAATTAATATTTAGTTTTTAATTTTATACTTTAAAAAGAAGACTTATTTTATATGTTTATCTATCTCTCACCTAATCAAATCTATGTTCTATTTTTCATTAGTTAAATGAATCTTTTATATATACCATATTCTTTTTTTTTTTTTAAAAAAACTATTTTCTTTAATATTTAAAAATTAATCTATAACAAACAAAATTTATCTTACTAAACATTTATTTAGAATTTTAAATTACAAAAAATTTTAAAAAAATGATTATAAGTCTATTTTAGTTATTATATATAAAATAAGATGTTTTTGTATCTATTTATCAAACATTTTTTAACCTACTTTTTCAAGTTTAAGCTTAAATTTACCAAACACTATATTACTTCTTCTGCCAGAAATTATTTTAAAAGTTATAGCAATCCCAATCAGAGCCTAAAACTATATGATTTCAGGTATATCTCTATAATACAATACTAAAATATTAGCGTATTTATTTTAAATTTTAATTACTAGCACAATTTTTTACTTTGTATGAGATATAATTCTTTTAATGAAATTAAAAAAAAACGATAATATGAAAACACTGAAATAAAATTTGTTACATTACTCACTTTTAAAATAATATAGTAATTATAACAAAACTGTAATATTTATAAAATACTAAAAATCTTTGTATATTTCAAAACTTTTAATTAAAGTTACGAGATTTCACGTACAATGCACGTATTTCTTAACTAGTATTCACAAAAATGTAAAGGAAATAAGCTTAATTTTAAAAAGCGAAAAACAAAAACCAAAATTGTTACTAGAGAATTTTCAAGAAATCAAAGTTACTAATAAGGTAGACATAACGAGTAATTAACATTTAGCTTTCCTAGAGGTTGAAGATTCGATCTCTCATTTTCGCAATGTTGTAAAGAAAAAAACAAGTAATAAACATTTATGAGCTTAATTTGTCAATATTAATAATAATTGTTCACA